>NC_068457.1:21300106-21317606 GCF_023373465.1 Oncorhynchus keta
TGTGTGTGTGTGTGTGTGTGTGTGTGTGTGTGTGTGTGTGTGTGTGTGTGTGTGTGTGTGTGTGTGTGTGTGTGTGCAGAGATGAACTTGAAGCCATTACTAGTAGAAGCTATCCGATAGACACTGTCCTGTAGTGTGTGTGTGTGTGTGTGTGTGTGTGTGTGTGTGTGTGTGTGTGTGTGTGTGTGTGTGTGTGTGTGTGTGTGTGTGTGTGTGTGTGTGTGTGTGTGTGTGTGTGTGTGTGTGTGTGTGTGTGTGTGTGTGTGTGTGTGTGTGTGCAGAGATGAACTTGAAGCCATTACTAGTAGAAGCTATCCGATAGACACTGTCCTGTAGTGTGTGTGTGTGTGTGTGTGTGTGTGTGTGTGTGTGTGTGTGTGTGTGTGTGTGTGTGTGTGTGTGTGTGTGTGTGTGTGTGTGTGTGTGTGTGTGTGTGTGTGCAGAGATGAACTTGAAGCCATTACTAGTAGAAGCTATCCGATAGACACTGTCCTGTAGTGTGTGTGTGTGTGTGTGTGTGTGTGTGTGTGTGTGTGTGTGTGTGTGTGTGTGTGTGTGTGTGTGTGTGTGTGTGTGTGTGTGTGTGTGTGTGCAGAGATGAACTTGAAGCCATTACTAGTAGAAGCTATCCGATAGACATTGTCCTGTAGTGTGTGTGTGTGTGTGTGTGTGTGTGTGTGTGTGTGTGTGTGTGTGTGTGTGTGTGTGTGTGTGTGTGTGTGTGTGTGTGTGTGTGTGTGTGTGCAGAGATGAACTTGAAGCCATTACTAGTAGAAGCTATCCGATAGACAATGTCCTGTAGTGTGTGTGTGTGTGTGTGTGTGTGTGTGTGTGTGTGTGTGTGTGTGTGTGTGTGTGTGTGTGTGTGTGTGTGTGTGTGTGTGTGTGTGTGTGTGTGTGTGTGTGTGCGTGTGTGTGTGCGTGTGTGCAGAGATGAACATGAAGCCATTACTAGTAGAAGCTATCCGATAGACACGGTCCTGTAGTGTGTGTGTGTGTGTGTGTGTGTGTGTGTGTGTGTGTGTGTGTGTGTGTGTGTGTGTGTGTGTGTGTGTGTGTGCAGAGATGAACATGAAGCCATTACTAGTAGAAGCTATCCGATAGACACGGACCTGTGTGTGTGTGTGTGTGTGTGTGTGTGTGTGTGTGTGTGTGTGTGTGTGTGTGTGTGTGTGTGTGTGTGTGTGTGTGTGTGTGTGTGTGTGTGTGTGTGTGTGTGTGTGTGTGTGTGTGTGCGTGTGTGTGCGTGTGTGCAGAGATGAATATGGAGCCATTACTAGTAGAAGCTATCCGATAGACACGGTCCTGTAGTAGACAGAAGAAAGGAAGAAATAGAGGGATTGAGTCCAGTGGTGGACAAAGTTCCCAACTGTCATAGTTGAGTAAAAGTAAAGATACCTTAAATCACTCAAGTAAAAGTGAGTCACCCAGTAAAATACTGAAAGTGTTTGGTTTCAAATATACTTAAGTATCAAAAGTAAATAGAATTGCTAAAATGTACTTAAGTATCAAAGTAAAAGTATGTCAAATTCGGCACAATTGTATATTTTTATTTTTATTGACGGATAGCCAGGGACAGTAGGGCTGACCAGGGAGGTGCTCTTGATAAGTGGGTGAATTGGACAATTTTCCTGTCAAAATGTAACGAGTACTTTTGGGTGTCAGGGAAAATGTATTGAGTAAAAAGTACATTATTTTCTTTGGGAATGTAGTGAAGGAAAAGTAAAAGTTGTCAACAATATAAATAGTAAAGTACATATACCCCCAAAAACTACTTAAGTAGTACTTTAAAGTATTTTTACTTAAGTACTTTACACAGAAGACTTGAGCCTGCATGGAACAAAAGGCTTGAGTCTATATGAAACAGAGGGACTGAGTCTATATGAAACAGAATGTGTGAGTCTATATGAAACAGAATGTGTGAGTCTATATGAAACAGAATGTGTGAGTCTATATGAAACAGAGGGATGAGTCTATATGAAACAGAGGGACTGAGTCTATATGAAACAGAGGGACTGAGTCTATATGAAACAGAATGTGTGAGTCTATATGAAACAGAATGTGTGAGTCTATATGAAACAGAGGGATGAGTCTATATGAAACAGTGGGATGAGTCTATATGAAACAGAGGGACTGAGTCTATATGAAACAGAATGTGTGAGTCTATATGAAACAGAATGTGTGAGTCTATATGAAACAGAATGTGTGAGTCTATATGAAACAGAGGGATGAGTCTATATGAAACAGTGGGATGAGTCTATATGAAACAGAGGGACTGAGTCTATATGAAACAGAATGTGTGAGTCTATATGAAACAGAATGTGTGAGTCTATATGAAACAGAGGGATTGAGTCTATATGAAACAGAGGGACTGAGTCTATATGAAACAGAGGGATGAGTCTATACGAAACAGAATGTGTGAGTCTATATGAAACAGAATGTGTGAGTCTATATGAAACAGAGGGATTGAGTCTATATGAAACAGAGGGACTGAGTCTATATGAAACAGAATGTGTGAGTCTATATGAAACAGAGGGACTGAGTCTATATGAAACATAATGTGTGAGTCTATATGAAACAGAATGTGTGAGTCTATATGAAACAGAGGGACAGAGTCTATATGACACAGAGGGACTGAGTCTATATGAAACAGAGGTACTGAGTCTATATGAAACAGAATGTGTGAGTCTATATGAAACAGAGGGACTGAGTCTATATGAAACAGAATGTGTGAGTCTATATGAAACAGAGGGACTGAGTCTATATGAAACAGAGGTACTGAGTCTATATGAAACAGAATGTGTGAGTCTATATGAAACAGAGGGACTGAGTCTATATGAAACAGAGGGATTGAGTCTATATGAAACAGGTGAGTCTATATGAAACAAAGTGTGTGAGTCTATATGAAACAGAGGGACTGAGTCTATATGACACAGAGGGATTGAGTCTATGTGAAACAGGGGGATTCAGTCTATGTGAAACAGAATGTGTGAGTCTATGTGAAACAGAATGTGTGAGTCTATATGAAACAGAGGGATTGAGTCTATATGAAACAGAGGGATTCAGTCTATGTGAAACAGAATGTGTGAGTCTATATGAAACAGAGGGATTGAGTCTATATGAAACAGAATGTGTGAGTCTATATGAAACAGAGGGATTGAGTCTATATGAAACAGAGGGATTCAGTCTATGTGAAACAGAATGTGTGAGTCTATATGAAACAGAATGTGAGTCTATATGAAACAGAGGGATTGAGTCTATATGAAACAGAGGGATTCAGTCTATGTGAAACAGAATGTGTGAGTCTATATGAAGAGGGACTGAGTCTATATGAAACAGAGGGACTGAGTCTATATGAAACAGAATGTGTGAGTCTATATGAAACAGAATGTGTGAGTCTATATGAAACAGAATGTGTGAGTCTATATGATACAGAATGTGTGAGTCTATATGAAACAGAGGGATTGAGTCTATATGAAACAGAATGTGTGAGTCTATATGAAACAGAGAGACTGAGTCTATATGAAACAGAGGGACTGAGTCTATATGAAACAGAATGTGTGAGTCTATATGAAACAGAATGTGTGAGTCTATATGAAACAGAATGTGTGAGTCTATATGAAACAGAGGGATTGAGTCTATATGAAACAGAGGGACTGAGTCTATATGAAACAGAATGTGTGAGTCTATATGAAACAGAGGGACTGAGTCTATATGACACAGAGGAATGAGTCTATATGAAACAGAGGTACTGAGTCTATATGAAACAGAATGTGTGAGTCTATATGAAACAGAGGGACTGAGTCTATATGAAACAGAGGGACTGAGTCTATATGAAACAGAATGTGTGAGTCTATATGAAACAGAGGGACTGAGTCTATATGAAACAGAGGTACTGAGTCTATATGAAACAGAATGTGTGAGTCTATAGGAAACAGAGGGATTGAGTCTATATGAAACAGAGGGATTGAGTCTATGTGAAACAGAATGTGTGAGTCTATATGAAACAGAGGGATTGAGTCTATATGAAACAGAGGGATTGAGTCCATATGAAACAGAGGGATTCAGTCTATGTTAAACAGAATGTGTGAGTCTATATGAAACAGAATGTGTGAGTCTATATGAAACAGAGGGATTGAGTCTATATGAAACAGAATGTGTGAGTCTATATGAAACAGAGGGATTGAGTCTATATGAAACAGAGGGATTGAGTCCATATGAAACAGAGGGATTCAGTCTATGTTAAACAGAATGTGTGAGTCTATATGAAACAGAATGTGTGAGTCTATATGAAACAGAGGGATTGAGTCTATATGAAACAGAATGTGTGAGTCTATATGAAACAGAGGGATTGAGTCTATATGAAACAGAGGGATTGAGTCTATGTGAAACAGAATGTGTGAGTCTATATGAAACAGAGGGATTGAGTCTATATGAAACAGAGGGATTGAGTCCATATGAAACAGAGGATTCAGTCTATGTTAAACAGAATGTGTGAGTCTATATGAAACAGAATGTGAGTCTATATGAAACAGAGGGATTGAGTCTATATGAAACAGAATGTGTGAGTCTATATGAAACAGAGGGATTGAGTCTATATGAAACAGAGGGATTCAGTCTATGTGAAACAGAATGTGTGAGTCTATATGAAACAGAATGTGTGAGTCTATATGAAACAGAGGGATTGAGTCTATATGAAACAGAATGTGTGAGTCTATATGAAACAGAGGGATTTAATCTATTTAAAACAGAGGGGTTGACTCTTTATAAAACAGGTATGAGTCTATATAAAACAGAGGGATTGAGTCTATATGAAAACAGGTATGAGTCTATATAAAACAGAGGGATTGAGTCTATATGAAAACAGGTATGAGTCTATATAAAACAGAGGGATTGAGTCTATATGAAAACAGGTATGAGTCTATATAAAACAGAGGGATTGAGTCTATGTGAAACAGAGGGATTGAGTCTATATAAAACAGGTATGAGTCTATATAAAACAGGTATGAGTCTATAAAACAGAGGGATTGAGTCTATATGAAAACAGGTATGAGTATATATAAAACAGAGGGATTGAGTCTATATGAAACAGATGGATTTAGTCTATATAAAACAGAGGGATTGAGTCTATATGAAACAGATGGATTGAGTCTATATAAAACAGAGGGATTGAGTCTATATAAAACAGGTATGAGTCTATATAAAACAGGTATGAGTATATATAAAACAGAGGGATTGAGTCTATATGAAACAGAATGTGTGAGTCTATATGAAACAGAGGGACTGAGTCTATATGAAACAGAATGTGTGAGTCTATATGAAACAGAGGGACTGAGTCTATATGAAACAGAGGTACTGAGTCTATATGAAACAGAATGTGTGAGTCTATATGAAACAGAGGGACTGAGTCTATATGAAACAGAGGGATTGAGTCTATATGAAACAGAGGGACTGAGTCTATATGAAACAGAGGGACTGAGTCTATATGACACAGAGGGATTGAGTCTATGTGAAACAGAGGGATTCAGTCTATGTGAAACAGAATGTGTGAGTCTATGTGAAACAGAATGTGAGTCTATATGAAACAGAGGGATTGAGTCTATATGAAACAGAGGGATTCAGTCTATGTGAAACAGAATGTGTGAGTCTATATGAAACAGAGGGATTGAGTCTATATGAAACAGAGGGATTGAGTCTATATGAAACAGAATGTGTGAGTCTATATGAAACAGAGGGATTGAGTCTATATGAAACAGAGGGATTCAGTCTATGTGAAACAGAATGTGTGAGTCTATATGAAACAGAATGTGAGTCTATATGAAACAGAGGGATTGAGTCTATATGAAACAGAGGGATTCAGTCTATGTGAAACAGAATGTGTGAGTCTATATGAAGAGGGACTGAGTCTATATGAAACAGAGGGACTGAGTCTATATGAAACAGAATGTGTGAGTCTATATGAAACAGAATGTGTGAGTCTATATGAAACAGAATGTGTGAGTCTATATGATACAGAATGTGTGAGTCTATATGAAACAGAGGGATTGAGTCT
The DNA here is from genome assembly GCF_023373465.1 of Oncorhynchus keta. Lineage (NCBI taxonomy): Eukaryota > Metazoa > Chordata > Actinopteri > Salmoniformes > Salmonidae > Oncorhynchus > Oncorhynchus keta. Next base: position 21,306,159 of record NC_068457.1, read on the forward strand.
ATATGAAACAGAATGTGTGAGTCTATATGAAACAGAGAGACTGAGTCTATATGAAACAGAGGGACTGAGTCTATATGAAACAGAATGTGTGAGTCTATATGAAACAGAATGTGTGAGTCTATATGAAACAGAATGTGTGAGTCTATATGAAACAGAGGGATTGAGTCTATATGAAACAGAGGGACTGAGTCTATATGAAACAGAATGTGTGAGTCTATATGAAACAGAGGGACTGAGTCTATATGACACAGAGGGAATGAGTCTATATGAAACAGAGGTACTGAGTCTATATGAAACAGAATGTGTGAGTCTATATGAAACAGAGGGACTGAGTCTATATGAAACAGAGGGACTGAGTCTATATGAAACAGAATGTGTGAGTCTATATGAAACAGAGGGACTGAGTCTATATGAAACAGAGGTACTGAGTCTATATGAAACAGAATGTGTGAGTCTATAGGAAACAGAGGGATTGAGTCTATATGAAACAGAGGGATTGAGTCTATGTGAAACAGAATGTGTGAGTCTATATGAAACAGAGGGATTGAGTCTATATGAAACAGAGGGATTGAGTCCATATGAAACAGAGGGATTCAGTCTATGTTAAACAGAATGTGTGAGTCTATATGAAACAGAATGTGTGAGTCTATATGAAACAGAGGGATTGAGTCTATATGAAACAGAATGTGTGAGTCTATATGAAACAGAGGGATTGAGTCTATATGAAACAGAGGGATTGAGTCCATATGAAACAGAGGGATTCAGTCTATGTTAAACAGAATGTGTGAGTCTATATGAAACAGAATGTGTGAGTCTATATGAAACAGAGGGATTGAGTCTATATGAAACAGAATGTGTGAGTCTATATGAAACAGAGGGATTGAGTCTATATGAAACAGAGGGATTGAGTCTATGTGAAACAGAATGTGTGAGTCTATATGAAACAGAGGGATTGAGTCTATATGAAACAGAGGGATTGAGTCCATATGAAACAGAGGGATTCAGTCTATGTGAAACAGAATGTGTGAGTCTATATGAAACAGAATGTGAGTCTATATGAAACAGAGGGATTGAGTCTATATGAAACAGAATGTGTGAGTCTATATGAAACAGAGGGATTGAGTCTATATGAAACAGAGGGATTCAGTCTATGTGAAACAGAATGTGTGAGTCTATATGAAACAGAATGTGTGAGTCTATATGAAACAGAGGGATTGAGTCTATATGAAACAGAATGTGTGAGTCTATATGAAACAGAGGGATTTAATCTATTTAAAACAGAGGGGTTGACTCTTTATAAAACAGGTATGAGTCTATATAAAACAGAGGGATTGAGTCTATATGAAAACAGGTATGAGTCTATATAAAACAGAGGGATTGAGTCTATATGAAAACAGGTATGAGTCTATATAAAACAGAGGGATTGAGTCTATATGAAACAGAGGGATTGAGTCTATGTGAAACAGAGGGATTGAGTCTATATAAAACAGGTATGAGTCTATATAAAACAGGTATGAGTCTATATAAAACAGGTATGAGTCTATATAAAACAGGTATGAGTCTATATAAAACAGGTATGAGTCTATAAAACAGAGGGATTGAGTCTATATGAAAACAGGTATGAGTATATATAAAACAGAGGGATTGAGTCTATATGAAACAGAGGGATTTAGTCTATATAAAACAGAGGGATTGAGTCTATATGAAACAGATGGATTGAGTCTATATAAAACAGAGGGATTGAGTCTATATAAAACAGGTATGAGTCTATATAAAACAGGTATGAGTATATATAAAACAGAGGGATTGAGTCTATATGAAACAGAATGTGTGAGTCTATATGAAACAGAGGGACTGAGTCTATATGAAACAGAATGTGTGAGTCTATATGAAACAGAGGGACTGAGTCTATATGAAACAGAGGTACTGAGTCTATATGAAACAGAATGTGTGAGTCTATATGAAACAGAGGGACTGAGTCTATATGAAACAGAGGGATTGAGTCTATATGAAACAGGTGAGTCTATATGAAACAAAGTGTGTGAGTCTATATGAAACAGAGGGACTGAGTCTATATGACACAGAGGGATTGAGTCTATGTGAAACAGGGGGATTCAGTCTATGTGAAACAGAATGTGTGAGTCTATGTGAAACAGAATGTGTGAGTCTATATGAAACAGAGGGATTGAGTCTATATGAAACAGAGGGATTCAGTCTATGTGAAACAGAATGTGTGAGTCTATATGAAACAGAGGGATTGAGTCTATATGAAACAGAGGGATTGAGTCTATATGAAACAGAATGTGTGAGTCTATATGAAACAGAGGGATTGAGTCTATATGAAACAGAGGGATTCAGTCTATGTGAAACAGAATGTGTGAGTCTATATGAAACAGAATGTGTGAGTCTATATGAAACAGAGGGATTGAGTCTATATGAAACAGAGGGATTCAGTCTATGTGAAACAGAATGTGTGAGTCTATATGAAGAGGGACTGAGTCTATATGAAACAGAGGGACTGAGTCTATATGAAACAGAATGTGTGAGTCTATATGAAACAGAATGTGTGAGTCTATATGAAACAGAATGTGTGAGTCTATATGATACAGAATGTGTGAGTCTATATGAAACAGAGGGATTGAGTCTATATGAAACAGAATGTGTGAGTCTATATGAAACAGAGAGACTGAGTCTATATGAAACAGAGGGACTGAGTCTATATGAAACAGAATGTGTGAGTCTATATGAAACAGAATGTGTGAGTCTATATGAAACAGAATGTGTGAGTCTATATGAAACAGAGGGATTGAGTCTATATGAAACAGAGGGACTGAGTCTATATGAAACAGAATGTGTGAGTCTATATGAAACAGAGGGACTGAGTCTATATGACACAGAGGGAATGAGTCTATATGAAACAGAGGTACTGAGTCTATATGAAACAGAATGTGTGAGTCTATATGAAACAGAGGGACTGAGTCTATATGAAACAGAGGGACTGAGTCTATATGAAACAGAATGTGTGAGTCTATATGAAACAGAGGGACTGAGTCTATATGAAACAGAGGTACTGAGTCTATATGAAACAGAATGTGTGAGTCTATAGGAAACAGAGGGATTGAGTCTATATGAAACAGAGGGATTGAGTCTATGTGAAACAGAATGTGTGAGTCTATATGAAACAGAGGGATTGAGTCTATATGAAACAGAGGGATTGAGTCCATATGAAACAGAGGGATTCAGTCTATGTTAAACAGAATGTGTGAGTCTATATGAAACAGAATGTGTGAGTCTATATGAAACAGAGGGATTGAGTCTATATGAAACAGAATGTGTGAGTCTATATGAAACAGAGGGATTGAGTCTATATGAAACAGAGGGATTGAGTCCATATGAAACAGAGGGATTCAGTCTATGTTAAACAGAATGTGTGAGTCTATATGAAACAGAATGTGTGAGTCTATATGAAACAGAGGGATTGAGTCTATATGAAACAGAATGTGTGAGTCTATATGAAACAGAGGGATTGAGTCTATATGAAACAGAGGGATTGAGTCTATGTGAAACAGAATGTGTGAGTCTATATGAAACAGAGGGATTGAGTCTATATGAAACAGAGGGATTGAGTCCATATGAAACAGAGGGATTCAGTCTATGTTAAACAGAATGTGTGAGTCTATATGAAACAGAATGTGTGAGTCTATATGAAACAGAGGGATTGAGTCTATATGAAACAGAATGTGTGAGTCTATATGAAACAGAGGGATTGAGTCTATATGAAACAGAGGGATTGAGTCCATATGAAACAGAGGGATTCAGTCTATGTGAAACAGAATGTGTGAGTCTATATGAAACAGAATGTGTGAGTCTATATGAAACAGAGGGATTGAGTCTATATGAAACAGAATGTGTGAGTCTATATGAAACAGAGGGATTGAGTCTATATGAAACATAATGTGTGAGTCTATATGAAACAGAGGGATTTAATCTATTTAAAACAGAGGGGTTGACTCTTTATAAAACAGGTATGAGTCTATATAAAACAGAGGGATTGAGTCTATGTGAAACAGAGGGATTGAGTCTATATGAAAACAGGTATGAGTCTATATAAAACAGAGGGATTGAGTCTATATGAAAACAGGTATGAGTCTATATAAAACAGAGGGATTGAGTCTATATGAAACAGAGGGATTGAGTCTATGTGAAACAGAGGGATTGAGTCTATATGAAAACAGGTATGAGTCTATATAAAACAGAGGGATTGAGTCTATGTGAAACAGAGGGATTGAGTCTATATAAAACAGGTATGAGTCTATATAAAACAGGTATGAGTCTATAAAACAGAGGGATTGAGTCTATATGAAAACAGGTATGAGTATATATAAAACAGAGGGATTGAGTCTATATGAAACAGATGGATTGAGTCTATATAAAACAGAGGGATTGAGTCTATATAAAACAGGTATGAGTCTATATAAAACAGGTATGAGTATATATAAAACAGAGGGATTGAGTCTATATGAAACAGAGGGATTGAGTCTATATAAAACAGAGGGATTGAGTCTATATAAAACAGGTATGAGTCTATATAAAACAGAGGGATTGAGTCTGTATGAAAACAGGTATGAGTCTGTATAAAACAGAGGGGTTGAGTCTATATAAAACAGAGGGATTGACTCTTTATAAAACAGGTATGAGACTATATAAAACAGAGGGGTTGAGTGTATTTAAAACAGAGGGGTAGACTCTTTATAAAACAGGTATGAGTCTATATAAAACAGAGGGGTTGAGTCTATATAAAACAGAGGGATTGTCTCTTTATAAAACAGGTATGAGTCTATATAAAACAGGTATTAGTCTATATAAAACAGAGGGATTGAGTCTGTATGAAAACAGGTATGAGTCTATTTAAAACAGAGGGGTTGAGTCTATATAAAACAGAGGGATTGACTCTTTATAAAACAGGTATGAGTCTATGTCACGGTTTTCTAATGGTGAAGGAGAGTCGGACCAAACTGCAGCGTGTATATTGTGATTCATGTTTAATAAAACAAACGTAACACGAATCAATACAAAAACTCAACAAAACAATAAACGTAATGAAAACCGAAACAGCCTAAACTGGTGCAAACTAACACAGAATAAGGACGTCAAGACACTAAGGACAATCACCCACAATACAACCAAGGAATATGGCTGCCTAAATATGGCTCCCAATCAGAGACAACGATAAACACCTGCCTCTGATTGAGAACCACTTCAGACAGCCATAGACTCTCCTAGAACACCCAACTAAGCTACAATCCCACTAAGCTACACACCACATACAAAAACCCATGTCACACCCTGGCCTGACCAAATACATAAAGAAAAACACAAAATACTTCGACCAGGGCGTGACAGTCTATATAAAACAGAGAGGGTTGAGTCTATTTAAAACAGAGGGGTTGAGTCTATATAAAACAGAGGGATTGTCTCTTTATAAAACAGGTATGAGTCTATATAAAACAGAGGCGTTGAGTCTATATGAAAACAGGTATGAATCTATATGAAACAGAGGAATTGAGTCTATTTAAAACAGAGGAATTGAATCTATATAAAACAGGTATGAGTCTGTATGAAACAGAGGAATTGAGTCTATATAAAACAGAGCACTTCTTACTGATGCCTTTGTCATAGAAAGCCAAGCAAATGCGACAGTGGCAAGGATAAACTCTCTCTGCAGTTATTGCTGTTGAAAACAGTTCACTGTGAAATATTTGGATGGGAGGTTGGTGCAAGTGTGGTGGTGGGGGGGTGGTGGGGTTCCGTAAAATTGTGAAACCACAGAGTGTGTTTGGTGGGGCTGATAAGTAGAGATGCAGTCAGACTTTACCCTCCTCCTCTCTCCCCCTCCTCCTCTCCCTCCTCATCTCTCCCCCCTCTCTATCTCCCTCCTCCTCTCCCTCCTCCTCTCTCTTCCTCTCTCTTCCTGTTGCCAGACATTCTGGTGTGAGGGGTGAAAAATAACGGTATCCGTCAGTCTGTCTGTACACTCACATTAACTCTCTCTGTTTTTCTCTCTCTCTCACACACACGCACACACGCACGCACGCACGCACGCACGCACGCATGCACACACACGCACGCACACACACACACACACACACACAAGCACACTAATGTTCCGGCATTAGCAGCGACAGCATTCATGGTAAACGCTGCATACTGTAAATTCCCTTCACATTTCTATTGGGCAGTCTGTAAGGCTTCAGCGATCCAGATTGTATAGAACCCCAACTCTCTGTGGTACTGTGCTAGTAAAGCTTTGGCTAATAGAGTCCTAACACTCTGTGGTACTGTGGTAGTAAAGCTGTAGGTAATAGAGTCCTAACACTCGGAGGTGCTGTGGTAGTAAAGCTGTGGCTAATAGAGTCCTAACACTCTGTGGTGCTGTGGTAGTAAAGCTGTAGGTAATAGAGTCCTAACACTCTGTGGTAGTAAAGCTCTGGCTAATAGAGTCCTAAAACTCTGAGGTGCTGTGGTAGTAAAGCTGTAGGTAATAGAGTCCTAACACTCTGTGGTGCTGTGGTAGTAAAGCTGTGGCTAATAGAGCCCTAACTCTCTGTGGTGCTGTGGTAGTAAAGCTGTGGGTAATAGAGCCCTAACACTCTGTGGTAGTAAATCTGTGGCTAATAGAGCCCTAACTCTCTGTGGTGCTGTGGTAGTAAAGCTGTAGGTAATAGAGTCTTAACACTCTGTGGTAGTAAAGCTGTGGCTAATAGAGCCCTAACACTCTGTGGTAGGAAAGCTGTGGGTAAAGCAGTTCTGTGTGTATCAGCAGTAGTAGACAGACTGTGGTGACATAGAGAGGTGACTGTGGCTAACCAGAATGGCTAACCCATATGCAAAACAGACGGCTCACTCTGTCTATCTTTCTATTCTCTCTCACACACTAACATAGTACACACACACACACACACACACACACACACACACACACACACACACACACACACACACACACACACACACACACACACACACACACACACACACACACACACACACACACACACACACACACACACACACACACACAACAGAGCACATTCACAGAGCTGTTTCCTGAGATGTCCTTTGATTGACAGGCCTTGGGGATACTTTCATCTAAGGCAACAGTTATATTACTGTGTGTGTGTGTATTACGTCCTTGTCTCCTAACGGCACCTTACACACACAGCTGCTCTGCTTCCTTCCCCTTCACTGTCTCCTCTATCTGGTCACCATTACAGCAAGGACAGCAACACTATTCAATACAGGCACTAGGGCACTCACAGAGAGGGTCGCCCAACAGACGGACATCACTTTGTGTTTGTGTGAGGAAGATAATGTACAGCACAGTGAGTCATTGTAACCCATAGTGAGGCATTATGAGAACACACAAAACACTGCTTTACATGGGAAACATTTCTAAGCTGCTTATTAAAAGATCTGGCCTCTCCCTCTTGCTTGCTCTCTCTATCTCTGTCTATCTGAATATGTGTCTCACTCTTTCTGTCTGTCTCTCTCTCTCTCTCTCTCTCACTCTCTCTCTCTCTCTACTGTCCCTGGAAATCTATTTGTCAGACAAATGACTCAGATGTAGATATGTTCAAAATCACGTACACACACACATTCTCTCACACATGCATACCGTGCATCTGTGCTTCGTCCTCTTCTGGATCATGGTTCATTGAGGACTAGTAACTATGTGATAGGCCCAACAGCAAGACTCTAGCTCAGTGGGCAAACACGCTCATAAATCTAGCAGATGACCAAGCTTCTATACCCGGTCAGTCACATGTCAACCATATGCCATGTCTAATGTAACTATGTGTAAGTGACCGCGGCCCTGGGTTAGGGTTCGTATCTGGGCCAGCCACAGTGACCGCGGCCCTGGGTTAGGGTTCGTATCTGGGCCAGCCACGGTGACCGCGGCCCTGGGTTAGGGTTCGTATCTGGGCCAGCCACGGTGACCGCGGCCCTGGGTTAGTGTTCGTATCTGGGCCAGCCACGGTGACCGCGGCCCTGGGTTAGGGTTCGTATCTGGGCCAGCCACGGTGACCGCGGCTCTGGGTTAGGGTTCGTATCTGGGCCAGCCACGGTGACTTGGTTTATATGTCTGTCTGACTGACGATGTCTGCTCGAGTAATTAGGTGTTATGATTTAGCTCTTCATGATTCTGCTACACACACCACACACACACACACCACACACAATACACACCACACACACACACACCACCCACACACCACACACACACCACACACTATACACACCACACACACACACACCACCCACACACCGCACATACACATCGGGGTAGTTTAGCTCCACCTGTTTCTGCGCTGCCCTCTGCGCGCCACGCATACTCTGTGAGCTATGCTTAATCACACACACACAAACACAAACACAAACACACAAACACATACACATACACACACACACATACACATACACACACACACATACACACACACACACACACACACACACACAAACACACACACACACACACACTATGTGTAGTCCCAGCGCCAGACATACAAACACACCAATAAATGCATGCTGAGATACACAAGCATAGACATACTGGTAGATACATAGACAGACATACTAACTCACTGTCAGAGACTTGCAGACATGGACAAACACATACACACACTCTGACCTCAGTCGCCCTACTATCTGGCTACAGTAAAATCACAAGTACTTCCTCTATTCCATTTCTACTCCTTTTCTCCTCTCTGTCTCTCCCTGTCTCTGTCTCTCTCTCTCTCTGTCTCACTCTGTCTCTCTCTCTGTCTCTCTCTCTCTGTCTCGCTCTGTCTCTCTCTCTCTCTCTCTCTCTGTCTCTCTCTCTCTCTGTCTCTCTCTCTCTCTGTCTCTCTCTGTCTCGCTCTGTCTCTCTCTCTCTCTCTCTCTCTCTCTGTCTCGCTCTCTGTCTCTCTCTGTCTCTCTCTGTCTCGCTCTGTCTCGCTCTGTCTCTCTCTCTCTGTCTCTCTCTGTCTCGCTCTGTCTCTCTCTGTCTCGCTCTGTCTCTCTCTGTCTCTCTCTGTCTCTCTCTGTCTCGCTCTGTCTCTCTCTGTCTCGCTCTGTCTCGCTCTCTGTCGCTTTCTCTCTGTCTCTCTCTCTGTCTCTCTGTCGCTCTCTCTCTGTCTCTACCTGTCTCTCTGTCTCTCTCTCTCTCTGTCTCTCTCTGTCTCTCTCTGTCTCTCTCTGTCTCTCTCTCTGTCTCTCTCTCTGTCTCTCTCTCTCTCTCTCTCTCTCTCTCTCTCTCTCTCCGTCTCTGTCTCTCTCCGTCTCTGTCTCTCTCCGTCTCTGTCTCTGTCTCTGTCTCTATCTCTGTCTCTCTCTCTCTCTCTCTCTCTCTCTGTCTCTCTCTCTCTCTATGTATCTCTCTATGTCTCTCTATGTCTCTCTCTCTATCTCTCTCTGTCTCTCTCTCTCCGTGTCTCTCTTTCTGTGTCTCTCTCTCTCTCTGTGTCTCTCTCTCTCCGTCTCTCTCTCTGTCTCTCTCTCTGTTTGTCTCACATATGTACGCACACAATCAAGCACGCACAGACACACACTTCCTCCTAGTCTTTTCTCTCTCCCTGGTGTTAATGTGTTAGTATGTATATGAGGGAACAGGCTTGTCTTTGTTACCCAGAACTAATGGGGATTTCCACCTAACATAGTGTGTGTGCATGCGTGAGTGGGTGTATATGTGCGTGCGTGCATGTGTGTGTATCGCTAGGCCCTTCATGTAAATATGAAAGGGTTGTGTAGGTGTTGGCAATATGGCTAAACTTCCAACTAGCTCAACAGAGGGCAAAATGTAACCAGAAACATATATTAATACCTATCCAGTCCTTTCAGATCTAAGAGGAGTGCCTGCGGCTAGGGTCTAGGGGTCAATTTGGAATGGTGCATTGGACTACTACTAGCTCTCAGCACTTGGCTATTTCCCCAGCTGTGAACTCTAGGCCCAGATGAAGCCTGGGAGTAGAGTAGAGGCTGACTACCCTACGCCCCTCTCTCTCCCATGGCCCCTCCTGCATCTGCCCCCCTCCCTCTCCCCTTGGGAGTCTGGGCCATGTGGTGAGCTGGCCCTACATCAGACGACCGGCCCAGGCGTTTGATCCCCCTCCTCCCTCCTCCCTCCATCCCCTCCCCTCCTCCTCCTCCGCTCCCTCGCTCCGCATCCGACGAACAGGAAGAGCAGCTCTAATAAAGTCCCTTCATTTCCTCTCCTCTTTTTCATCTCTCCATCCTCCTCCCTTTCTTCCTCCTCCCTCCGTCTGTTTAATCACTCTTGCCTTTTGTTTTGTCATTTTTATATTATTCCCTCCTTGTCTTGTTTTCATCTCCTCCTCCTCCTCCGTTTAATTCACTCTGTTCTCTCTCTCTCTCCCTCGCTCTCCTTCCCCCTCTCTCTCCCTCGCTCTCCTTCCCCCTCTCTCTCCCTCGCTCTCCTTCCCCCTCTCTCTCCCTCGCTCTCCTTCCCCCTCTCTCTCCCTCGCTCTCCTTCCCCCTCTCTCTCCCTCGCTCTCCTTCCCCCTCTCTCTGGGGATTTCTCTCTGGCTTCGGGTTAGGTGTTAGTATGTGTTTGTGTTAGAATGTGTTTTAAGGGGAGCCAGTCCATTGGTTAGCCGTCCTACATTCTGTATATCATGGTGAAGTGGTCCTGTATGTCTCCCCACAGCACCCAGTCCCTCAGCCCCCTGGTGGGGTAACCCACTCAGCCCCTGTATGGCCACCACTGCAGTCAATACTAGGCCCAGTGTGTATACTGCAGAACATATCAAATTTGAATTGTCACATGCTTCGTAAACAACAGGTGTAGACTAACAGTACAATGCTTATTTACCAACAATGCAGTACACATTTTTTTTTAAATGCAACACAAGGAATAAATACACAATGTGTAACAATAACATGGATATATACAAGGGGTACCAGTGCTGAGGTGAAGTGCAGGGGTACGATGTAATTGAGGTAGATATGTACATATAGGCAGGGGTACGATGTAATTGAGGTAGATATGTACATATAGGCAGGGGTGCGATGTAATTGAGGTAGATATGTACATATAGGCAGGGGTACGATGTAATTGAGGTAGATATGTACATATAGGCAGGGGTGTGATGTAATTGAGGTAGATATGTACATATAGGCAGGGGTACGATGTAATTGAGGTAGATATGTACATATAGGCAGGGGTACGATGTAATTGAGGTAGATATGTACATATAGGCAGGGGTACGATGTAATTGAGGTAGATATGTACATATAGGCAGGGGTAAAGAGATCTTGCCTCCCATCATACTGAGCTTCATCCATGAGAAACAGCTTTTTACTGGGGCTAGTGGCTACAACAGGATACTAGGGACTGAATGCACCTTCCTGAACGCTCAATGCCAAAGTTAACCTCTAAAGTACAAC
>NC_068457.1:21322606-21332606 GCF_023373465.1 Oncorhynchus keta
ACAAACCAGTCTTTATGGCTAAGACAAACTCAATCCCCTGCTCTTTGCCTTTATTTTCACCATTTGTCAGAACTTTAGAAAAAGAAGCGAGGGGGAGAGAGGTGAGAAAAAGACATGGAGGGGGGAGCGATGGAGAGAGGAAAGGAAAGGGAGAAAAATCATTTGAGTCACTAAATGAAATTAGCAGGTCTGAGTTGCCTGAGGGCAGAGTGATGCCGAGTCCCCCGGGGCTACGCTTAGTGAGGGAATATATTAAGCATGAGTGGATGCCATCCGTTTTCCCCTCCTTTCTCTCCTTCTTTCTCTCGTTTTCAGTTTTTCACTAATATCTTGGGCGAGGGGGGAGGTGGGTAGGGTGGCGGATGGGTGGGTGGGTATAAAAGGATGAGGGTGAGAGTGAGGGGGATCTAGCTTTCCATATTCCTGTGCTGGGTCTTAAAAACCCACCCCACCGTTCGCTCCGCAAGTACCCAGAGACGAAGCATGAATCCTGGGCCCTTCTCCAACTCCGGTCCCCTGTCCTGGGCCATGTACCTGATGAGGAAAGGCCGAACTGGCAATGGGCTCTTTGGTAATCTATCCTGCTTTTATTACTACACCTGCGTCTTCATCTACCCCTTCCTCTTCATCGTTATCATCAACATCATCACTGTCGGCCTCTCAACCACTGTCGTCTTCGTCTACCCCTTCCTCTTCATCGTTATCATCAACATCATCACTGTCTGCCTCTCAACCACTGTCGTCTTCGTCTACCCCTTCCTCTTCATCGTTATCATCAACATCATCACTGTCTGCCTCTCAACCACTGTCGTCTTCGTCTACCCCTTCCTCTTCATCGTTATCATCAACATCATCACTGTCTGCCTCTCAACCACTGTCGTCTTCGTCTACCCCTTCCTCTTCATCGTTATCATCAACCTCATCACTGTCTGCCTCTCAACCACTGTCGTCTTCGTCTTTGTTTGTCAAATTGAAAGACATTTGCCCTGAATCTTCCTCATAACTCATCTTTACCTGCTGCAATTTCTTCATGATCTTCATCATCATCCCCACCACCATCATAATCATCACCAGCTTCCTCTCAGCCTTTTAAATCTTATTTTGTTTACTTTTCTCTCACCTCTCATTCTTTCTCCAGTCTGTTTTCCAATGTTGTCCTGAATGGGTTTAAGAAACCAAGAGTGAAACATTTGATTGATACAACATACAACAGTTTTTATTTCTGTGTGCTCTGGCTGTATTTTGGTTTGGGTGGTTCACCTTACTTAATGTTAACTGATGCTCAAAAAACAATCAATGAATGAATGTCTTATTTTACATCGAAAAAATGTTTAGGCTATATTACTCTGTAGGTCTATAGGTTCATGGGTAGGCTAGATCCGTTGTTTTATGCTGATGACTTGTCATTTAAACCAATCATCTCTCCAGAATTGATTCTTTCCCAATGCAATGGAAGCGGCCTCCAGTTAATCGCGCAAACATGCTGCAGCGTGTAGCCTCGCGACGCATATCGATAGATTTGATAGCCGACTACATACATTATTGATCAAGCAGTTTGCGCCTATCCGATTACCGCTGCTCAGAGGTGAACGGGACGAGAGGAAATCCAAGCCTCTCGCTCTCTCTCTTGTTGAACTCTCCCTGCCTGTCCCCTCAAAGTAGCAGTTCTTCCTTTAGGCAACAGTAAAGTCGGTTCATTTGTGAGGAAATATTTCCTTACATTATATTGAAATCTCGATTTCTTTTAATGATTGAATATTTTAGGCCGTGATTGTAGGCTATAGGTTTTTTTTATTTCAATTTTATAGGCAACCAACATTTTTACGTCTACGGCTTTCAAAAATCAGACTGGGTCACATTTCTTTAGCATGTGAAAAAACTAAATTGTATTTGTTTTAATTAGAATCGAATCTATTTCATTTGATGTGTCATATAGGAGTAAATAGGCTATATGCTTTGTTTTATTGTTTATAACAATGATCTAATTATTAGCACATCTCCAAGGGGGCATTTTAACTGAGCTTTGTGTTTTATTAATGAAATCCTAAATGTATATACGACGATATTAGAATAGGCTATAATAAATAAAATCTCCAATTATAGATTTAGTAGGATCCGTTTGCAATCAAATGTATATCTTATACTTTGTTAAACTGATGTGTTGAGAACCGCTTCATCAGTTTGAAATATTTAGTGTCCTAAATTTCAAACATAAATGTAGTCGTAATTTGTGGCCTGTTGTTTGGTTGTTGTTTAAAGTTAAGGGACCATCTGACATGTGCTGGTCGGTTCTGCGTGAAGTGCTGTGGTGTGCTGCATTGTAAAAGATGACATTATCGGTGGCGGCAGGTAGCCTAGTGGTTAGAGCGTGAGGTCAGTAACCGAAGGGTTGCCGGATCGAATCCCCGAGCTGACAAGGTAAAAATCTGTCGTTCTGCCCCGGAACAAAGCAGTAAATAAGAATTGTAAACAAGAATTTGTTCTTAACTGACTTGCCTAGTTGAACTTTTTTTTTTAATGTAAAGATGAGTTGTGTCCATCTCTCAGCACGGATATATTTCAACACAAACAATTGCGACAAAATGCGTTTCCAGTCAAATGCTCAAACCGCGGCTGGCCCGGGCCTTGCCGTCACGACACACCTGCACAGAGATATAACTAGGCTACGTGAGTCATTGGATGTGGTTATAACGGACTTATTTGATTGACTGAATTATAATGCTTTATTCAAGGGGACATGATTGACTTTGGAGCATTATGTGGTTTTATTGTAATTATTATTATCATTATTCAGCCATGGCACAAGTGGCTGGCCTTTTTTTTAGGCGATTTAGCTTCTGCTTATTTTATCCGGCACCATTGAATCACATTTCCAGTAAGCTGTTTGGATGTGTCAGTGAAGTTGATACTTTTAAACATGAATAATCACTCAACATTCTGCTCGCAGCCCCATGCGCACAAGAGCATGGGAAATAAGCCTAACTGAATTAAAGTTCTTCTGTAGGCCTATGTCAACACTTCCTAAGTAATGGAACATTGATTAATCAGAGGGAATCCACATAAATATGTTTTATCCGTTATTCTAATAAAAACATTTTTTTTCCTTGAGAATGTGTCCATTGCAAAAAATACGCACCATTATCCATTATTTCGTTACGGCCTAAATGAATCAATACAACATCAAAAAGATGTTAGGACAGGAACAATCAAGTTCGGATTCTTTGCACCGTGTTTCCTGTATATAGAGCAAAAAGGCCAGTCACTTTCTATCACGGACACTGTAGTCGGACCGGCCAGGCGGATGCGTAAAGCCGTTACATTTTTTATCATCACCCCTGTGGCTATACGTTCTTAAAACACGGGGAGAGAGGAGAGAAACTGACAGTTCTCTAAAACTCCCCGACAAGGCTGTCAGACTGACCTCTCTTTGTCAAATCAAACTGAAAAACTCATCAGACGAATATTTTCTACTGAGCTCTGCATGTACAGGTGGACTAGACTCTTCATAGTCATCATGGCAAAGACACATAGCCTGTGGCGATTAATATTGAACTGGTCAATCGAAATGAGCTAAACATAGGAGATAATGAGAGAACAAAATCATAATTTTGGATTTCAGAATAATTTTGTTTCTGCTTTGATCTGAATTTGAAAGTAGCCTACAATGTGGGGTTAAATCATTTCCATAATGGAACATATTTACACCATTCAAAAATATTCACATATATAAGATCGTCTGTTTTTATTTACATCGTCACGCAATATAAAATAATTCTCTACAGAGAGGCCTGCGAGTATGTTACAGCTTTCCATTTGCCAGGAGGTGATTTAGATCGTATGCCGCCACCTATTGTTGATATTTGGTGCAGCCACGACGCCCACACTGCGCACTGACACCACAAGGCCTGGGAGGTGCTTTATGCGGTCGTGGAAAAAGTGTTCAATGTCATACTTCAGTAAAAGTCAAGATACCTTAAAGAAAATGACCGTCACCCAGTAAAAGTCTAAAAGTATTTGGGTTTAAATGTACTTAAGTACTCAATTGTCATAGGCCTATTTGAGTAAAAGTTAAAGAAATACGTCAAATTCCTTATAATACGCAAATCAGATGGCACAACGTTCTTGTTTTTATATTTACGGACAGACAGGGGTACGTACACACGCAGTATGTGTTTAGTGAGTCAGCCAGATCAGAGGCAGTAGGGATGACAATGAGTTATATTGATAGGTGCGTGGATTTGACCAATACTGTACTTTTGGGGGTCAGGGAATACATATGGGAGTAAAAAGTACATATTTTCTTTAGGAATGTAGTGGAGTAAAAGTAAAAGTTGTCAAAAATATAAACAGTAAAGTAAAACATACCCCCCCCAAGTTAGGCTACGTAAGTAGTACTTTAAAGTATTTTTACTTAACTACGGTACTTTACACCGCCATCTTTATGTGGCAACGTTGTTGCACAGCTGTTTATTTGAAGTCTTGTTGTTGAGGATGAGAGCCTACATTCTGACACCGTGAAAGCTACATTCTAAGCACGCGCATTTACGCTCTGTCACACTATCATGAAATACATCCCATGTGCAATGGTTACTTTATTCAGTATGTCTGTGTTGTGCATGGATTGTGGAACCTACTATAACGTCAACCTCTAAACCCACATCACATTGGACACTAGCCACAGTGCTATAGAGGGGGTATAGACCTATATGAAATGGAACATCGTCCGAAAAATGCGTCACTGTGGCCTCCATATAATCTATTCGCAGATGTGATGCAGCCTGGGTTATATGGTTAGAGCGGTGACGTGGTGGCTATTGCTGATATCATATTCCCCGAATAAATCAGCGCATGACCAATATGTCCACTGGAACAGTACACGTGCCCTGGAATTCAGCAGAATGGCTGTCTTTGTATAAATGTCCCCCTCGTCGACAGATGAGTCATTTGAGCTTCTCTCTTTACTTTTCCTGTTATAGGCACATAGGCACATAGGCCATGTCTTATTGGCTGGCGTATTGCATGGATATTTACTCATCTTATTTTGTTATGGTGTATGCAGACTATGTTTTGACACCGTCACGAGAAATCATCCGGGAAATATCAGGCATTAGGTAGGCTAAAGTGTATTTCCAACTAAATATGTGTGTTTGGTGTCCAAACGCATAGGCCTAATTGTGATTTGGGCAGTTTTTTTGTGAACAATCATTTTAATCCACCTTTCAATATATTTTATTGTATTTTTTGTTTTTGTATTGGTATCCAACATCCAATTGACTTTTATGTTAAAACCACAATACTAGAGCGCGACCGCTGTGTCCGTCTCTTATCCGGCATCGTGCACCGCAGCCCCAAAGTGGAATTCCATTGACTGGCCCGAGCCTTCCTTAGAACCCACAATTCTTTATCCCTGGACGGACGCAGCTCTGATTGGTTAAACCCTTCCGGACTCTCCGTAGTTGCTCGATTCCATTGGCTGAGATCTGTCTCTATGCAAATCCAGCCCTGGAGGGACGCATTCCAGCACTGCCGACTGACTGCCAGTAAAACCCTGCCTCCCACTGTCGGGACGTTCATTCATACGCAGAAACTCAACTCTATACACAACCGGAGCATTCAACAAGGGTTTGTCGAAATATAAGGCTGTTTGCAGTGACACATCCTAGCCTATTCCTCGTTGACATTCCAGACACTATTTATAAAAGCGAAATTGAAGTATTAAAGTTTTTTCCGTCTCCCATGTTGGCACGCACAGAGACGAGAAGATCCCTATTGCAAATTGGGGAGCCATAGAACATCCAGCAAAGTTGACCTTTTGTGGCGAGTAACTCACAAGTTATTGAAGAACAACAGAAGAGGAAAATAACAGAAAACAATAACCCAACTGGACTTTCTTATTCGCTGCTCGCTTGCTCAGTTGAATGCGCCCTGAGACCTCCTTGAATGACGGTCGGGTTTTATTTAGTATCTGCTCGGTGGATGCCTCGTCAGTTTATGTGTCCATAACACTGATCATGGAATGAGGACTTCACACACCGAGATTTAGCGGGATGTGTGTCATTTGTTAACCGAAGATCTTTTACTCCACTACAACGCAGAGACCCAGTTTTATTCGTGCCCACGCAGGTACCTTCAGACTGTCGTCTGGTTTCCACTGTTGACCCACGTGCCTTGGGAGAGTTAATCTAACG
Source organism: Oncorhynchus keta (assembly GCF_023373465.1). NCBI lineage: Eukaryota > Metazoa > Chordata > Actinopteri > Salmoniformes > Salmonidae > Oncorhynchus > Oncorhynchus keta. The sequence goes on from NC_068457.1 coordinate 21,328,795, forward strand.
ACAACGGCTTTACTTTTTGAGGAAAATATCAGAAGAAACATAGAGCTATATATTCCACAGAGAGTCAGTTTAACTGGATCCTACTGCGGTACACAAATGGTCTTCCTTTGGGACTCCAAATACGGTACATTAACTTATTTTCACATTTTACGCACGTTTGAATATGTGTTGGTATCTATACCCATCTTGTTCTGTCTAACTTATCAACACCATACTGTGGCAGAACCTGCGTATTATTATCAACCAAGATTTCAACTTCCCTCTGAACTGTGGTTTAGTGCTTTGTGCATGCTAGGTTCCAAATGTAGCCTGTAGCCTACTCGCTGTGAGAGAAAAAAAACCCGTTGGCGTCCTGCCAATTATTACGTTTATTTCCTCTTCAAATTCTGGTTTCGGTGTGTTTCTTGGCTGTGTGAATGCGCGCGGGTGTAAATGTAAGCACACATGTCAACACACACACACGCGCACACACTTGAGGTTAGGCTACATTAATCAGTTGTCACTAGATACCACATCCACAAAGTCAGAAACACCGCCTATTTATATAATTCAAGCTAAATTTAACCCTGAATTTAACCACACTGATAACTTATTCCTAACCCTAAATTAAGACCAAAAAGATAATTTGAGTTTTCATTAAGTTTTACGATAGGCCTACAGCCAATTTCAACTTTGTGACTATGGTAACTAGTGGAAACCACATTAAATCACATGCAAAGCACATTACTTCCCCTCTCATCAACGGTTTATAAATAAATCCTTCCATCCACAGCGCGTGGTTTGCTGTTAGTATTGGATGGTTAGATGAGAGCAACACGGAGTTGGAGTTCAGTCCAGTTCTGTGTTACACTACTCCAAGTTCTGTTGAAAGAGCGAGAGGCAGCAGCGGTTTTTAAACCCCCGGTCGTTCCAAACCGCCAACATGTGGCATCGATTGTGGTTGGCTAGGCTGAGTGGCAGACAGACCGACCGACAGCGCGCGCCGGGCCCTGTCAGACACAGCATCGCTGGCTGGTTTTTAACGGTTTGGTTTCACGTGTCTCCGGCTCTCCAGGGTTGGGTTCCGCTGTTGTAATTTCACTGCGCTCTATTCTGAGAACTTGTATAATTCTGTGCTCTGAAGGCCAACTTGAAACTACATGCACATTGAGAAAATAGAATAGAATAGAAAATACTGATGATGTGCACAGTTCAAAATGTGAATAGCCTAAATTAGTTTGTATTTACTTGTGCACGTAGGCCTGCGTCGTGTCTGTCTGTGTCCTCACTCACTTATTTATCTACATCTCCATCTTTCTCCAGACCCAGCACCTGGTCGGCGCTTCTCCCCTCCTTCCACCACCCTGTTGTCAGGTAAGATGAGTGAGGGTCTGCCCCTGGGTGCCCAGGAGAGCAGTAGCGCCGCCCTGGTGGGAAAGTTGCGTATTACAGACCGAGGCATGGTGGAGGTGCTGTCAGAACACCCTGGAGAACTGGTGAGGACAGACAGCCCCAACTTCATCTGTTCTGTCCTACCCACACACTGGAGGTGCAACAAGACGCTGCCTATCGCATTCAAGGTGAGTGAGGGAGTGTGTGTGTGTGTGTGTGTGTGTGTGTGTGTGTGTGTGTGTGTGTGTGTGTGTGTGTGTGTGTGTGTGTGTGTGTGTGTGTGTGTGTGTGTGTGTGTGTGTGTGTGTAGTGCTATATTTGTTGTTTTATTTTGAATCATTTCTGGAGGCTGTAGAGGAATGTTTTCCTGCGCAAATTTAGTCTAATGGCAACGTTTCTCATAAATGTCTATGTATGTGTGTGTCAAATAAAATATATATATTGCCATATGCACTGAATAAAACAGGTATTACAACCTTACCTTGAAATGCTTACTTACAAGCCCCTAACCAACAATGCAGAGTTTTAAAAAAGTAAGTAAGAAGTAAGAAGTAAAATTAGCTAAATAAACTAATGGAAAAATAGTAACACAAATAATATAACAACAACGAGGCTATATACAAAGGGTACCAGTACCGAGTCATTGTGCAGGGGTACAGGTTAGTCCAGGTAATTCAGGTATTATGTACATGTAGGTGACGGGGTAAAGTGACTATGAATTGATAATAAACAGAGAGTAGCAGCAGTGTGTGTGAAGTGTGAAGGAATGTGCGTGTGTGTTTGTGTGTTTGTGGGTTGCGTCAATATACATGTGTGTGTGTTTTGGGTGTGTATGTGTTGAAGTGTCAGTGTAGTATGTATGAGTGTCTGGTTATTGTCCAATGAGTGTACATCAAGCTTGTGCCAAATTTTTGTTGTTGAATAAAATAAGGTGGTCAATGCAAATAGTCTGCGTGGCTATTTGATGAACTGTTCAGCAGTCTTGAGGATAGAAGCTGTTAATGAGCCTTTTGGTCCCAGACTTGGCGCTCCGGTACCACTTGATGTGTGTGTGAGATGGTGCTTGATAACTGGCCATGAGCAGTACCCAATCTCCCAACCTCATAACTAGCTACCAATAAGCCATTTCAGGCTATCAATCAAGTTAGAGTAGCTAGCTTGTCTAACTATCTTAGTTGGCATGCCAGCTGGCAAGGTTGATAGACTTAGAAAAGCAAGCAATTACTGAATTAGACTCACATTCCTTTCGATGTTTTACCCAGATTTGAGCACAGATTCAGAGAAGCATATTTAGTTTCAGGAGGATATAGACAGCTCACAATGTGAGATTTTTTTGTGACATAGAATTAAGCGTAATGATTATGGCTCTAGATTGCCGGAAAAATCTGTTTCAGGTGTTTGAAAAATGCTAAATTCTCCAATTTACAGACGGACCCCCCACCCCTCACATATTTTGTGCCCCCTCAGATTATTGGGGTGCATGACGCCCCTGGTCACAGAATAAACTTTTAATTGGAGAAAAATATTATTATAGCCATAGCCTACTTCCTTTACAGTTTTTAACTTTGTCATGCAGTTCTCAGAATTGGAATGATTGCACGTCAATGTCTTCCAGTTGTTTCATTAGGCTGATGTCGTTCTGGGCATCCATAATGGGAATTATATCCTCCAAGTAAAGGACTTTTAAGCACTTTAGGACAAAAGCGTTTGTGAAAAAGCCATAGAAAAATACTGTGAAATCAGATTGAGGGAGTTGTATACATTATGTACATTATAAACAAAGTCATAGGCGGATGTTGTTGCCATTAAGTGTGTGTTTGTGTCTGGATGTTGTTGACCGTCTGCTTGAAGAGCTCTATAATCGTTTCCTCATTATTGTTTGTTCTGCAGGGCCGTTTTCACGCTCCATCGAACCTCTCTCTCATGTCTGACTTCCGTAGCTCCCCAACAGTCCTCGAGAATGTAAACTATACTGGGACTGCCAAACACCCTTATTTTACATCTCTGCCGCGTGTGTGGGTGAAGGGGGGTTGTGTGTGTGTGTGGGTGAAGGGGGGGTGTGTGTGTGTGTGGGTGAAGGGGGTTGTGTGTGTGTGTGTGGGTGAAGGGGGTGTGTGTGTGTGTGAGTGAAGGGGGTTGTGTGTGTGTGTGTGGGTGAAGGGGGGTTGTGTGTGTGTGTGTGGGTGAAGGGGGTTGTGTGTGTATGTGGGTGAAGGGGGGTTGTGTGTGTGTGGGTGAAGAGGGGTTGTGTGTGTGTGTGGACTAAAGATGTAGTTTCTCAGTTGAAAAACAGAGCAGAGCCGTAGAACCCATGCCCGGTATCTCCTCTGTACATTTGCACGCTGATTGGTGGCTATGATTACAGTTAATATGAAAATGACTCTCCCTGGGTCTATTTGCTTTGGGTGTGGAGCTATTCAGTCTGTAGTCTGGGTGGCTTT
>NC_068457.1:21340106-21400106 GCF_023373465.1 Oncorhynchus keta
CCAATTAAGGTGCAACCAGCCTCCTGTGCAATACTCTACAGTATATAAGGGAGTCTTTCACATGACACGTAAGAGACCAACAAAATATTGACATTGACAGGAATTAGCGATGTCTCCAAAAGTGATGTCAACAAATGACATGAGATGGAGATGGAATCAGAGATGGGTGTATGGAGAGATGAAGAAAGAGGAGGGAGGTAAAGAGAGATGGAAAGACGAAGAGAGAAATGAAATACCCCAAAAGATACATGAGACGCGAGAGAGAAACGGGGATAAGGATGGATGGATAGAAGGGGAGTCAGAAAGAGAGGGGCAGGCCCCAGTCCTTCCTGTCTGGTGTGTCTCTCTGATCCTGAGGCCACAAAAATAGCAACAGGAGCACTGCCAGCGGAAACCGTTATTAAGTCATTCAAGACCTCTCTCCCTCCCTCCCTCCCTCCCTCCCTCCCTCCCTCCCTCCCTCCCTCCCTCTTTCTTTCTTTCTTTCCCTCCCTCCCTCCCTCTCTCTTTCCCTCCCTCCGTCCCTCCCTCCCCTCCCTCCCTCCCTCCCTCTTTCTTTCCCTCCCTCCCTCCCTCTCTCTTTCCCTCCCTCCCTCCCTCCCTCCCTCTTTCTTTCCCTCCCTCCCTCTCTCTTTCCCTCCCTCCCTCCCTCCCTCCCTCCCTCTTTCTTTCCCTCCCTCCCTCTCTCTTTCCCTCCCTCCCTCCCTCCCTCCCTCCCTCCCTCCCTCCCTCTTTCTTTCTTTCTTTCCCTCCCTCCCTCCCTCTCTCTTTCCCTCCCTCCCTCCCTCCCTCCCTCCCTCCCTCCCTCCCTCCCTCTTTCTTTCCCTCCCTCCCTCCCTCTCTCTTTTCCCTCCCTCCCTCCCTCCCTCCCTCCCTCCCTCCCTCCCTCCCTCCCTCCCTCTTTCTTTCCCTCCCTCCCTCCCTCTCTCTTTCCCTCCCTCCCTCCCTCCCTCCCTCCCTCCCTCTTTCTTTCCCTCCCTCCCTCCCTCTCTTTCCCTCCCTCCCTCCCTCCCTCCCTCCCTTTTCTTTCCCTCCCTCCCTCCCTCCCTCTTTCTCTCTCTCTTTCCCTCCTACTTCTCTTTTCATATCTGTGAAAATCTGAGGCAGCTGGGGCCATGGGCTGGGTGTGTGTATGTGTGTGTGTGTGTGTGTGTGTGTGTGTGTGTGTGTGTGTGTGTGTCCAGTCTGGTTGTCAGTATGTGGCGTGCCAACCAGAGTGGGTTGGCATGCAGTCAGTGTGGGGTCTGTCCTGAGGCTATGGGCTTTGTGTGTGTCAGTGAGTGGGTGGGTGGGTATGTGTGTAGGAGTGTGTTCTCTCCATCCAGTGTGTGCCAGCTGAGGCCACCTGACCGATTCCATTCGTCCCATCTGTCCAAATGTAATCTTGGACACCCAGAAATAAAACACTTGCGTCAGATGCTCTAATTAAGTTCTGGGGGGGATACGTGTTAGAAAATGAACTAACGAGACTAGAGAAGTCTCCACCCCCAAGACGGAAACTCTCAGTCACCTTCGGGCCTATCAGCCAAATGTCCCCTCCCATTCCAAAATTACATTTGAAAGATGTGAGCACCTGCGAAATCGGGATTTGTCCAAATGATGAGTCTGTTGGCAGATACCTGTTATGTTAGAACAAGAGACGGTGATAGAGAGCAAGAGAGAGAGTAAAATCATGATTCATTTTTCAGTCTCTGTGTGTGTGTGTGTGTGTGTGTGTGTGTGTGTGTGTGTGTGTGTGTGTGTGTGTGTGTGTGTGTGTGTGTGTGTGTGTGTGTGTGTGTGTGTGTGTGTGTGTGTGTGTGTGTGTGTGTGTGTGTGTGTGTGTGTGTGTGTGTGCGTGCGCGCGTGTATGTGTGTGTGTAAAGCTTACCGTATGCGTGTAGGCGAGTGACTATGCATATGTCTACATGTGTGTGGGAATGCAGTAAAAATGAATGAACCGCAGCAGCAGCAGCCCCGGATACACAGACCCGCCTCCAGCCACCCACCCAGCCATGTGTGACTCCTGCCCCAGATCAGAGCTCCGAAGCCTGGGGAGGGGAGCCAAGAAAGGAGGGGGTCTTGGCACTGGGCCTAGGCCTCAGTGTTTTGTTCTTGGGGGAGCTGGCTGCACTTAAAAAGGCCATTGACGTCTTGGCTGCTGTGTGCAATTTGCTTCCCCTCTCTGTCTGCAGAGTATGTGGGACACACACACACACACACACACACACACACATACATACACGTACACACTCTTGTCTGCGAGTCTGCAGGGGATCACTGGCATTTATTGGACCACAGGGAAAAGAACCGGCTGCCTAAGAGTACACACACACACAACCCCCCTTCCTACGCCCCCTCACTAGGCTAATCACTTCCTCTCCTCTCTGTCTCCATCTGACCATCTCTCTCCATCCTTCTCTTATTTATTCCCTCTTCCTCTCCCTTCATCTCTCCTCCACTCTTCCCACTCACTCCATCTCTCTCTTTATCTTTCTATCCATCATCATGTCCTGGATCTTTTACTATTTACTATTTAGTAAATGATGGTGTCGTGAGTGAAGGTGTAGTGCGTGAAGGTGTAGTGAGTGAAGGTGTAATGAGTAAAGGTGTAATGAGTAAAGGTGTAGTGAGTAAAGGTGTAATGAGTAAAGGTGTAATGAGTGAAGGTGTAATGAGTAAAGGTGTAATGAGTAAAGGTGTAATGAGTGAAGGTGTAATGAGTAAAGGTGTAATGAGTAAAGGTGTAATGAGTAAAGGTGTAATGAGTAAAGGTGTAGTGAGTAAAGGTGTAGTGAGTAAAGGTGTAATGAGTAAAGGTGTAGTGAGTAAAGGTGTAGTGAGTAAAGGTGTAATGAGTAAAGGTGTAGTGAGTAAAGGTGTAGTGAGTAAAGGTGTAATGAGTAAAGGTGTAGTGAGTAAAGGTGTAATGAGTAAAGGTGTAATGAGTGAAGGTGTAGTGAGTAAAGGTGTAATGAGTAAAGGTGTAGTGAGTAAAGGTGTAATGAGTGATGTAGTGAGTAAAGGTGTAATGAGTAAAGGTGTAGTGAGTAAAGGTGTAGTGAGTAAAGGTGTAGTGAGTGATGTAGTGAGTAAAGATGTAATGAGTAAAGGTGTAGTGAGTAAAGGTGTAATGAGTAAAGGTGTAATGAGTAAAGGTGTAGTGAGTAAAGATGTCATGAGTAAAGGTGTAATGAGTAAAGGTGTAATGAGTAAAGGTGTAATGAGTAAAGGTGTAGTGAGTGAAGGTGTAGTGAGTAAAGATGTAGTGGGTAAAGGTGTAGTGAGTAAAGGTGTAGTGAGTAAAGATGTAGTGAGTAAAGGTGTAGTGGGTAAAGGTGTAGTGAGTAAAGGTGTAGTGAGTAAAGGTGTAGTGAGTAAAGATGTAGTGGGTAAAGGTGTAGTGAGTAAAGATGTAGTGAGTAAAGGTGTAGTGAGTAAAGATGTAGTGATTAAAGGTGTAGTGAGTAAAGATGTAGTGAGTAAAGGTGTAGTGAGTAAAGATGTAGTGAGTAAAGGTGTAGTGAGTAAAGATGTAGTGAGTAAAGGTGTAGTGAGTAAAGATGTAGTGATTAAAGGTGTAGTGAGTAAAGATGTAGTGAGTAAAGGTGTAGTGAGTAAAGATGTAGTGGGTAAAGGTGTAGTGAGTAAAGGTGTAGTGAGTAAAGGTGTAGTGAGTAAAGGTGTAGTGAGTAAAGATGTAGTGGGTAAAGGTGTAGTGAGTAAAGATGTAGTGAGTAAAGGTGTAGTGAGTAAAGATGTAGTGAGTAAAGGTGTAGTGAGTAAAGATGTAGTGAGTAAAGGTGTAGTGAGTAAAGGTGTAGTGAGTAAAGGTGTAGTGAGTAAAGGTGTAGTGAGTAAAGGTGTAGTGAGTAAAGGTGTAGTGAGTAAAGATGTAGTGGGTAAAGGTGTAGTGAGTAAAGGTGTAGTGAGTAAAGATGTAGTGAGTGAAAGTGTAGTGAGTAAAGGTGTAGTGAGTAAAGATGTAGTGGGTAAAGGTGTAGTGAGTAAAGGTGTAGTGAGTAAAGGTGTAGTGAGTAAAGATGTAGTGGGTAAAGGTGTAGTGAGTAAAGATGTAGTGAGTAAAGGTGTAGTGAGTAAAGATGTAGTGAGTAAAGGTGTAGTGAGTAAAGATGTAGTGAGTAAAGGTGTAGTGAGTAAAGGTGTAGTGAGTAAAGGTGTAGTGAGTAAAGGTGTAGTGAGTAAAGGTGTAGTGAGTAAAGATGTAGTGGGTAAAGGTGTAGTGAGTAAAGGTGTATTGAGTGAAGGTGTAGTGAGTAAAGGTGTAGTGAGTAAATATGTAGTGGGTAAAGGTGTAGTGAGTAAAGGTGTAGTGAGTAAAGATGTAGTGGGTAAAGGTGTAGTGAGTAAAGGTGTAGTGAGTAAAGATGTAGTGAGTGAAAGTGTAGTGAGTAAAGGTGTAGTGAGTAAAGATGTAGTGGGTAAAGGTGTAGTGAGTAAAGGTGTAGTGAGTAAAGGTGTAGTGAGTAAAGGTGTAGTGAGTAAATATGTAGTGGGTAAAGGTGTAGTGAGTAAAGGTGTAGTGAGTAAAGGTGTAGTGAGTAAAGGTGTAGTGAGTAAAGATGTAGTGAGTGAAAGTGTAGTGAGTAAAGGTGTAGTGAGTAAAGATGTAGTGGGTAAAGGTGTAGTGAGTAAAGGTGTAGTGAGTAAAGATGTAGTGGGTAAAGGTGTAGTGAGTAAAGGTGTAGTGAATGATGTAGTGGGTAAAGGTGTAGTGAGTAAAGGTGTAGTGAGTGATGTAGTGGGTAAAGGTGTAGTGAGTGATGTAGTGGGTAAAGGTGTAGTGAGTGAAGGTGTAGTGAGTAAAGGTGTAGTGAGTAAAGATGTAGTGGGTAAAGGTGTAGTGAGTAAAGGTGTAGTGAGTAAAGATGTAGTGAGTAAAGGTGTAGTGAGTAAAGGTGTAGTGAGTAAAGGTGTAGTGAGTAAAGGTGTAGTGAGTAAAGATGTAGTGGGTAAAGGTGTAGTGAGTAAAGGTGTAGTGAGTGAAGGTGTAGTGAGTAAAGGTGTAGTGAGTAAAGGTGTAGTGAGTAAAGGTGTAGTGAGTAAAGATGTAGTGGGTAAAGGTGTAGTGAGTAAAGGTGTAGTGAGTAAAGGTGTAGTGAGTAAAGGTGTAGTGAGTAAAGGTGTAGTGAGTAAAGGTGTAGTGAGTAAAGGTGTAGTGAGTAAAGATGTAGTGGGTAAAGGTGTAGTGAGTAAAGGTGTAGTGAGTGAAGGTGTAGTGAGTAAAGATGTAGTGGGTAAAGGTGTAGTGAGTAAAGGTGTAGTGAGTAAAGGTGTAGTGAGTAAAGGTATAGTGAGTGAAGGTATAATGAGTAAAGATGTAGTGGGTAAAGGTGTAGTGAGTAAAGGTGTAATGAATGAAGGTGTAGTGAGTAAAGGTGTAGTGAGTAAAGATGTAGTGGGTAAAGGTGTAGTGAGTAAAGGTGTAGTGAGTAAAGATGTAGTGAGTAAAGGTGTAGTGAGTAAAGGTGTAGTGAGTAAAGATGTAGTGGGTAAAGGTGTAGTGAGTAAAGGTGTAGTGAGTGAAGGTGTAATGAATGAAGGTGTAGTGAGTAAAGGTGTAGTGAGTAAAGATGTCGTGGGTAAAGGTGTAGTGAGTAAAGGTGTAGTGAGTAAAGGTGTAATGAATGAAGGTGTAGTGAGTAAAGGTGTAGTGAGTAAAGGTGTAATGAATGAAGGTGTAGTGAGTAAAGGTGTAGTGAGTAAAGGTATAGTGAGTGAAGGTATAATGAGTAAAGATGTAGTGGGTAAAGGTGTAGTGAGTAAAGGTGTAATGAATGAAGGTGTAGTGAGTAAAGGTGTAGTGAGTAAAGATGTAGTGGGTAAAGGTGTAGTGAGTAAAGGTGTAGTGAGTAAAGATGTAGTGAGTAAAGGTGTAGTGAGTAAAGGTGTAGTGAGTGAAGGTGTAGTGAGTAAAGATGTAGTGGGTAAAGGTGTAGTGAGTGATGTAGTGGGTAAAGGTGTAGTGAGTGAAGGTATAATGAGTAAAGATGTAGTGGGTAAAGGTGTAGTGAGTAAAGGTGTAATGAATGAAGGTGTAGTGAGTAAAGGTATAGTGAGTGAAGGTGTAGTGAGTGAAGATGTAGTGGGTAAAGTTGTAATGAGTAAAGGTGTAGTGAGTAAAGGTGTAGTGAGTAAAGGTGTAGTGAGTAAAGGTATAGTGAGTAAAGGTGTAATGAGTGAAGGTGTAGTGAGTAAAGGTATAGTGAGTGAAGGTGTAGTGAGTGAAGATGTAGTGGGTAAAGGTGTAGTGAGTGATGTAGTGGGTAAAGGTGTAATGAGTAAAGCTGTAGTGAGTGAAGGTGTTGAGAGTTTTACACACTCACATACAATTAATTCCCTCACATCTCTCTTCAATCACATCCAGTATAGACATCTGTAATGTTTCAGTTTCTACCTGTCAAGCAGATGCTGGAGTGAAACAACCTCCGGCGTGTGTGTGTGTGTGTGTGTGTGTGTGTGTGTGTGTGTGTGTGTGTGTGTGTGTGTGTGTGTGTGTGTGTGTGTGTGTGTGTGTGTGTGTGTGTGTGTGTGCGTGCGCGTGCGCGTGCGTGCGTGTGCGTGTGCGTGTGTGTGTGTGTGTGTGCGCGCGTGCGTGCGTGCGTGCGTGCGTGCGTGTGTGTGTGTGTGCGTGTGCGTGTGTGTGTGTGTGTGTGTGTGTAACCCTCTCTCAACGTGTGTGTCTATGGGTGGTGGAATAGGCAGAAGATATATTTCCATTCTAATGAAATGAATGAATAGAGTATCTGTTCTATTCTAATCTCTCAGACTCTAGGCAGATGCAGACATCTCCATCGTGGTCCTATGAGCAGTCCTACCCCTACCTGGGTCAGATAACCACGCCCACCGTCCACTCAACTACGCCCATCTCACCCAGCCGCTCCTCCCTCAGTGACCTGTCCAGCCGCCTCTCAGGTAACACAGAAACACTCATTCACCCACTGCCCGTAGTGTTCTCTTACAGTCATCGGTCTCTCTCATTCACTTCCTGCTTCCACTCTAACCTCTAACCCCTGACCTCTCCCCCTACAGGCCCTGACCTCACAGCCTTCAGCGACCCCCGTATGTCCCTGGATCGCCCGTTCTCCTCCCTGACCTCGCTCCCTGACAGCCGCTACCCTGACCCGCGCATGCACTACCCTACTGGGGCCTTCACATACACCCCTACCCCTGTATCCAACGGCGCCATTGGACTGACCATGGCAACCACCCCTGCTGGCCGTTACCACACCTACCTCCCCCCGCCCTACCCCACAAACGCCCCCCAGGGGCAAGGTGGACCGTTCCAGGCCGGTTCCTCTCCCTACCACCTGTATTATAGCACGGCCGCTGGGTCCTACCAATTCTCCATGATGGCGGGGGGAGGCGGGGAGCGGTCTCCTCCGAGGATATTCCCTCCCTGCACCAACGCATCCATAGGCTCCTCCCTCCTGCACCCGTCTCTGCCAAATCAGAGCGAAGGGGTGGGGGTGGAAGCGGAGGGAAGTCACAGTAGCTCCCCTACCAATATGGTACCCGAGGCTGTATGGCGGCCATATTGAGCACGGCAGCGGGGTTGACAAATGATTGACGGACTTGCTGGCTAATTGGAGTGGAGAAGGGGCTTTCACGGAGCGTTCCTATTGGATCATTAGAATGGTCAAGGAACACATTGAGGAAGGAACAGAAACAGGGTGCCATTTTACACCGAGGAGCATGCAGCAGCACTGAACTGAAAATAATTCAGCTTTGTTTTATAAAAGGATTGTTTGCCATGGTTATGACTGTTGTCGGTATTATGAATTACTCGTGGCCAAAAATACAATGGGTGATTTTTATGTGCCACAGGCACTCCCCTCCTATCCCACCTTCCCTTGTACCTCCTGCCCCTCTCCTCCCTTATCCCCCTCTCCCCTCGCTCAAAATGGAGAGAGTGCTGTTAATGTAAACTATGGTCAGCCAAGATCTGTGTCTGTTCTGTCATGTTTGTATTGGTTTATGGCCGTGATATTGTCTGCACTGATCTACAATCAGCACTGTTAGTCGATTCACAATGGTTAAGGGTAGGAATTTACAGGGAATGCTGTACCCAGTTCAGTGCTTATGGACATTGTACTGTCACACCAAACTGTAACAGGTCGTTTGCTTTATGATTCCTTAATTTATTCTCTTACAATACCTTTTTGGTTGTACGGTGTGTGCGTGCGTGGGTGCGTGCGTGGGTGCGTGCGTGCGTGCGTGCGTGTGTGTGAGTGAAGGAACAGATAAGGCCTACATTGCCACATGGTTCACCTCATAGTTGTAAATAGTCTTTAAATGTAAATGACGACATTGTCCATGTTTGATGACATCATTGCCTCCCACACAGGTATGTCACAGCAACATCAAATATGCCTTTTCTCACATTTTGTTTTACTTTATGAATATAAATATTGTTGTAAAGAAAATAAAACCAGTCTTTTTGTATTTTCTCGAAATCTCTCTCTCCCACAATCTGTCTCAATCTCTCCCTTTCCCTCTCTCGTATTGGGCTGAAGGGAAAGGGACTTGTTGGCACTGGAATCTGTGCCAACATTCTCTCCCCTCCTAAGCACACACACACAGCCTTATGCTATTCCTGACCCAGGAAGAATTTACTCAGGCAACCAGACAAGCACTGGCCTGCCCTCTCTGCCACTATACGTTTCTAGAAAGACAAACGCAACCTTCACTAAAATACACACTGATATGGGTGCGTAGACAGACACTCACAAAGACTTCTGAAATGTGCTGTAAATACACAAAGACATGGCCACCTTCTCTCTCTCTCTCTCTCTCTCTCTCTCTACCTCTCGCTCTTGCTCTCTCTCTACCTCTCTCTCTCTACCTCTCTTTCTCTACCTCTCTCTCTCTCTTGCTCTCTCTCTACCTCTCTCTTGCTCTCTCTCTACCGCTCTCTCTCTCTCTCTCTCTCCTCTCTCACTCTCTTTCTCTCTCTCTCTCTCTCTCTCTCTCTCTCTCTCTCTCTCTCTCTCTCTCTCTCTCTCTCTCTCTCTCTCTCTCTCTCTCTCCTCTCTCTACCTCTACCTACTCTCTCTCTCTCTCTCTCTCTCTCTCTCTCTCTCTCTCTCTCTCTCTCTCTCTCTCTCTCTCTCTACCTCTCTCTACCTATCTCTCCTATCTCTCTCTCTCTCTCTCTCTCTCTCTCTCTCTCTCTCTCTCTCTCTCTCTCTCTCTCTACCTCTCTCTACCTACCTATCTCTCTCTCTACCTCTCTCTCTCTCTCTCTCTCTCTCTCTCTCTCTCTCTCTCTCTCTACCTCTCTCTACCTACCTATCTCTCTCTCTACCTCTCTCTCTCTCGCTCTCTCTCTCGCGCTCTCTCTCTCTCTCAGGGCTAAATAACCCACAGACACACACACAAACAGCTAAATAAAGGCGAACCTGTCCAGACAGTGGGTACACAGAGCCTTCTCCAGGACTCAGGCCAAGGCCCATAAAACCACACAGTCTCCAGGAGAAGAGGGCAGTGGGGTGGGAGAGACACAGAAACACAATCTTTGATAATATAATACACCACTATTCACTGTCAGTCTATGATATAGCCTATGAAATTCTTTATCCAAAACCAAGGAGTTCATCTAGGTATTTATTATGTGTTCCAAGCAGGTTTCAAGCAGGTTTTAAAACCCATAACTCATGTGTTGCAACCTACCTATACACCAACTGAATCATCTACTTTGACATGTAACAAAGAATCCACAGACAAATAGGTCTATTCCTCATAACTTGGTTAGGGGAACCTTATCATAAATCAACATTCAATGAGAAAGCGTTGTGAATAGCGTCTCGTAATGAGGCCCACATACTTTGTGGTGGTCTTATGAGAAACAGGCCAAACTTGATCTAAGTATGGCTACCATGTCACGTTGATGTTCCTTTGAGGAAGTGTAGATCGATAATTCAATTGTAGTCGCAACTTTATCATCAGGGACGCATACTTTCCGTTGCTTTGTTTGAAGTTTCACCAGGGGTGTATTCAATCAGCCGATTCTGTGGCAACCCGTTTATTAAACGGAAGCAACGGAAATAAATTTGCTAAACGTTTTGAAACTGTTTAGACTAATGATTACACCCCTGGTTTGTTTGACAATGTTCGCACATGTCCAGCTCAGTGAAAACGACCTGTATACAATTACAGGTGCAATAAAGCCTTACACCCGCCTTATTCTAGTCCATGTTGACATAGGGTCATTTTTCCAATAGGCGTAGCCTACAAGCCAGAGGAACCGTTGAGGGGAACACCCACCGCCATCGGGAACGTGGGAAACGCATTAAACTAGTTTATCCCCGTTGATATTGGCAGCCTATGAGCGTGACATACTCAATCACAAGGAATAACCTGGAAAGTGTTAGCTTTGCTGTTAGTCATGGCAGGACCGAACACAGAAACAAACATATGTTGATGTCTGTGTGTTGAAGTTCAAGGCCCACAACAATCAATTACTCCTACTAACTTTTGAGACGGCAAAAGTACTGTCTTTCCACCCAAATGACAGCCCAAATAATCGATTCACAAATTTGCTAATCCCTGAAAACCGTTAGAATGACTGACGGACAGTTTAATTGAGTTCGGTTCAGCTATGAACGTGATTGATCACCAACAGTAATGATAAACGCTGAGAAATGATCGCTAACAAGAATTAACATACATACTATTAATCACTTTGACAAGAGGGAGAGAGGGGTCGAGGGGACCGCTGATTGTTGCTCGGACATAATGCAGATGATAAAATCTGAATGAAAACATGTATTGAAAATGACATACACATTATATTTTATGGATATATATTTTGTAATAATTAATTAAGCATAACAGGATATAGGATATAACTTCAATCTCTGAAGAAAAATAAATTATATTGATTTGTTTTCCCGGCAGATTTAGAGAATCAGTGGCTTTATGCGATGGCAAAATTGGTCTTGCAGTTATAATTCTAACCAGAAGATGACGCCAAAGCATCTCAATTGTTTGTTTGACTCGAAGCGCGCCGGCGTAACTTGAAACTCCTCCCCTGATATTTTTGCGGGACTCTGACGTTCCACTCACGTCGCGCGCTAAATTTGTTTTGTGTTTAAGTAAATTCTAGGAACAACAACACAGAGGCGTATCGGCCGCACACAACCATTTTAAACGGGTTTCTTCTTGTTGTTTTTGGACCAAACTTGTTTTTACATTATCCTTACAAAATGTCACAACAAGCTGGTTACTCACCTAGTTTCAAAAGACCAGCTGAAATCCTGCGAATGCGGAGGAAGAGAGCCCACAGCGAGGGTGTCAGTTCTGGCGGCCGAGGCGCTATTTCCAGCCCGTGTGAGGGTGCCTCTATATCCGCTGTTCGACCATTCTCCACAGGACCCCTGTTCGGCCAGGGTCGCTCTGGACGGGGAGTGAAGCGGAGAAACCCATTTGCTAGCATCGAGAACACCTTCAGCAGCCCAGCGAAGAAGAAAGTATTTATTTACTCTGATGACGACGCCGACTCGTCGGATTCTGTGAAGCCGGGCGGTTCTGCAGGAGTGGAGGGAGAGAAGTCAACAACAAGAACGCTGCCATTTAGTGAACGACTTCTCCAGGCAGAAGAACTAAGCAAAGACGTGCCCGGCAAGGTATGATAGTGGCACACGTTAATACAATATTAACGTGATAAACAATCTAGCTTTCTACTGTACCTAACGCTAGCAGACTTGTATTATTTTCCAGCAAACTACAGTATCTAGCCAACTGACACATGACATAGGTAACGTTAGTTAGTTAATGCAATGTTAGCCAGCTACTGTAGAGTTCACAGATAAAGCAATTTGACAAAGCATCGCACCTCATGGTGATTTCACACCGCTGTTTTTGTTCTGATCTTTCGCTCATTTCTCTCTAACAACAGAAACCAACTTCTCTGTCTGAAGACGACTCACTGTTTGAAGATGAGGATTTGTTCCACGAGAGAACACCCATACCGAAGGTGAGTTATATTCATTTCTCTATTATCTTACTCCTTATGGACATGTCTCCAACTCCATTCTTGGAGAGCTACCAAAAGCCTGTTACAATCATAGCTATCTACATTATAGATAGGCTGTGGAGTAGCTGGTGTGCAGGCTTTTATTCCATCACATTCAACTATTCATGGCTACAGACTAATGTTAGGGGTTGTTTTGGTATTTTGTGAGTCAACATTTTATCTTGTGTGGGTCAGAGTCCCCAGGCTGGTGCAGTAACCTCCATAGCAGCCCCTGCGTGTGTGGAGTACCCTGCAGACTGGAGCCTGAAGACGCGTCTCCTTTTCACCTCCCTGCTCCCCTTCTCCTGGGCTGTACAGCCCAGAGCTACAGAGGAGGCCCAGGGTCTTACCCAGCACTGTAGAGGACAGTACACCACTATACCACAGAGTATACAGGTACTGTTATACATGTTACACACAGACACACCAGTGGCAACCCCAAGGAAAAGGAGTACTGGTACCTGAGGAGCTTTACTAGCAACACAAATATATTGTCCTCAGTCTGTCTCTCACACTCTGATACTCACTTCTCTGTGTTCCTCCAGGACCCTCGGACATCTGCTGAGCTACGATGTGGGTTCCAGCAGTGTCTGCAGTTCTGGCAGCACCCGTCCCTGTCCTGGCTCTCTCTGTTCCCCCGGATAGGAGCAGAGAGAAGCTTCACTGGCAAGAACGTCCCCTGGGCCCAGGACATGGCACTTCAACAGAGCCTCATGAGTGAATGGTGAGTGGGCATCAGAGGGAGTGTGTTGTCTGTATTATTTCAAAAGCTTTAAATGACCTTAAATTCAACTCCTCTCTACCCTCTCTCTCTCCCTTGTCTCCCTCCCCCTCTTCTCTTTTCCACACACACACACACACACACACACACACACACACACACACACAGGTCAGTTAGTCTGTCCTCTCTGTACAGTCTATTGAAGGCCAGACTATGTCCATATTTCTATGTGTGTTCCTACCAGTTCACAGCTCTTTTCAGAGCCTCGGGACTGGCGGGGAACAGCAACATCACTGCACTACTCACCCCAACCACCAGGGGGCTCAGAGAGGCCATGAAGGCTGATGGTGAGCTACAAGATACAGTATATCCTTCAAGTTTATTATGTCATATGCACAGGATACACACATGATGTTTACAGTCCAATGAAACGCTGACCTGCAGGTTCCCTCTCAATAATGTGACAATAGTAAGAAGTAAACAATAAATTTAATAGAATAAACATTTAGCATTGGTATAAATACAGGAAGTCACTCAACAATATATAATGTAGAAGTTTGTTATTAAACATTTATATATGGATATTCTAATCTTGATAGTAAAACATTTTTTGTCAAATACCTGTGGTTGTAGGTATTGAGTTCACACTCCCCCAGCTGGAAGAGAGGAGGAAGAGCAAGGAGCAGGGATCAACTGCACACAACCAGGAGACAGATGGAGAGGAGGAGGAGGAGACACAGTCTGAAGCCAGTGACAAAGAAGACGATGATGATGATGACGATGGTGGGTTTTCCTGGCTGACGGAGATGGGAGTGCAGGATAAGATTAAGAAACCAGACAGCATCTCCATCAAACTGCACAAAGAGCGCAACTCGGTGTGTTTAGACCACAAACCAGAGTCTGTAGTCTGTGTGTCGGGAACGCACACCTTCACTCTCATCAACTTCCTCATCAACTGTAAGAGCCTGGTGGCAGGGGCTGGATCACAGGCAGGCCTGCCCCCCACCCTACTTGCCCCTACAGCCTTCAGAGGAGCTACGCTACACTCACTCAAGGTGAGACACACACTGCTGCAGACTGGAACCGTCTGAGGAGCCTTACCTCCCACATTTCAATTTTCAATTTATGAATGGAAATAACAAAAACTAGAAATGGAAAGTTTCAGAAAAAACTTGTGTGTAATTGTCAGGCGCGTAGCGTGAACGTGAAGACCCAGGTGCGTGCTGGGTACCAGGACGTGTGCAGTCTAGAGGTGACGGGACCCATAATGCCTCATTCTCTCCACGCCCTGACCCGCATGCTTCGGCCTGCTCAGAGAGGAGGGTTCAGCACCGCACTCTACACACACGAACCCACCGCTGTCCTCAACACACACACCACCACCAGGGAACAGGTCAGTCACACACACACCACCACCATGGAACAGGTCAGTCACACACACACACACACACACACACCACCACCAGGGAACAGGTCAGTCACACACACACACACAGCTCAACTGTTATCCAAGTCACGACACCACTGTAACGGACTGGTATAAAGCCTCATCATTTGATCTCCGCAATTCAAAGTTAAATCATAATAAAAAATCCTTTGTACTTGTTTGTATATATCCTTCTCTTCCTCCCTCCCACAGGCTGAGCAGGCTGTAGAGCTGGATGGATGTGGTCTTCATCCCAGCACCATCCAGCAGCTCCACCGGCCCTCTACCTTGGGGAAGTCTCCCCTCAGACAGCTCCATTTGAACAACTACTCTTACACATGGAAGTCCTGAGAGCAACTCACCCTGCCAGGCTGGGTCCCAAATTGCACCCTTTTCTCTTTATAGTGAAATGCTTTTGACCAGAGCCCAATAAAGTAGAGCGCTATATTGGAAATGGGTGCCATTTGGGACACAACCTAGGGCCAACATGCCTTTAGTGGACCGTACCATTCCTACACTGCTGTATACTTACTGTCCATATTTGTCTGAATAGCCTGTCCACAAACTCCAGGTATGCTGGCAATTGTAGTTTTACTAACCCCATGTCCTCTGTACTACAACCCAATGACTGATGGGATTTTTTTTTTTTAACATTTATTTGACCTTTATTTAACTAGGCAGGTCAGTTAAGAACAAATTATTATTTTCAATGATGGCCTAGGAACAGTGGGTTTAACTGCCTTGTTCAGGGGCAGAACGCCAGATTTGATTTTACCTTGTCAGCTCAGGGATTCGATCATGCAACCTGCCGCCCCGCGAAATGGACTTCTTGTACATGTAACATTCCTGGATTTGCCATAATGAGATGGATTTGGCTAAAACAGACTTGTTGTTGATTTTAGACCCTAAGATGTTTTTGTCTTTAACCATTTTTTTAAATGTCTGTTTTTAAGAGCTTTTATTTCAACATAATTGTTCAACATATAGTATCTCTACTGGTGACATTTTATTGGATTAAATTCATTTGTCACATGATTTTTCTGCTTGACTTATTTTTTCCTACTTGACTGTTATACATTTTAACGTCGAAGTCTAAACCTTCAAAGGTTTAGATTTTCTGATTTGTTTTTTATTTTTTTCCCTGATTTGCTCATGAGGAGAATAGTCAGTCAGTGTGGTGGCTTGGCAGCAGAACCACTGCACTGACTCTCCTCCAGCTAGAGTTTCATGTTCCGTCAACGGGAAGCCGATCTGGGGTTCATCCAGGAGAACACAACGTTCTGAAAGCTGCAGATAGAAATGGATTGTATAGAGCTGACCTGATTCCCTTCTACGGGTCAGGCAAGAGCATGTCTTCTATACTGAACAAAAATATGAATGCAACTATTTCAAAGAATTTACTGAGTTACAGTTCATATAAGGAAATCAGTCAGTTTAAATAAATTCATTAGGCCCTAATCTATGGATTTCACATGACTGGGAATACAGATATACATCTGTTGGTCACAGATCCCTTAAAGGTAGGGGCGTGGATCAGAAAACCAGTCAGTATCTGTGACCACCATTTACCTCATGAAGTGCAACACATCGTTTCATAGAGTTGATCAGGCTGTTCATTGTGCCCTGTGGAATTTTGTCCCACTCTTCTTCGGAGACTGCGAAGTTGCTGCGTATTGGTGGGAACTGGAACATGCTGTTGTACACGTCAATTCAGAGCATCCCAAATATGCTCAAAGAGTGACATGTCTGGTGAGTATGCAGGTCATGGAAGAACTGGGACCTTTTCAGCTTCCAGGAATTGTGTACATGCTGAATTATGAGGTGATGCATCGGATGAATGGCACGATGACGGGCCTCAGGATCTTTCCACGGTATCTGTATTCAAATTGCCATCGATAAAATGCAATTATGTTCGTTGTTTCTGCCTGCCCATACCATAACCCCACTGCCACCATGGTTCACAGTGTTCACAACTTTGAAATCAGCAAACCGCTCTGGTGGACATTACTGGAGTCAGCATGCCAATTGCATGCTCCCTCATAACTTAAGACATCTGTGGCATTGTGTGGTGTGACAAAACTGCACATTTTAGAGTGGCCTTTTATTGTCCCCAGTGCAAGGTGCACCTGTGTAATGATCATGAAGAAATTCTCACTAACAGGGATGTAAACAAATGTGTGCACAATATGAGGGAAATAAGCTTTTTGTGCATATGGAACATTTCTGGGATCTTTAAATTCAGATTATGAAACATGGGACCAACACTTTACATGTTGCGTTTATATATTTGTTCAGTTTACATAGTACGTTGCTATAAGAATATTTTGCAAGCGTTTGAGTCCACTGATCTGCATAGCTGCATCTTGATGAGTGAATAGGAGCATAGCTGTAGATGAACTACACTCATGTGAAATAGGTGTAAAAGTGAAATGGTGCAAATTGGGCTACCTTTACGCACCAGATGTCCAAATTAACAGGATTGATTGAGGGGGTTTATGGCCAAACACTGGACTGGATACTATCAATTTATGTTATAATAATCCAAAATTCAGTCTGCCTTGTGTTCATGTAAAGGTTATTATAGTTTTGTGGTTTTATATTCATTTTTTGTCTCAGTTTTCAGATCCACTTTGCTAGTTTTTATTTAGTTTGTTTTCACAAAAACATTTCTATTTAGTTTTATATTATTTTGTTTCAGTTTTAGTGTTAAACTTACTGTATGCCTCCCAGTCTAAACAGTTTGTGTGCATATTTTATGTCAAGCCAGGGTAAGCCTACACAAAACACAGCCCTCATTGTAAGTCTTTCTAAAATCCCCTATGAGAGAAATTAATGGTGGAAAAACGACCCTGTTTGACCGCCAGGTTTTATGGGTATTATGACACCTCCACCGTGGGGCTCTATAGGGTGGTTTGATTCATATAAATTAAATAATAGCTCATAATGTGAGTCCTGACACAGACATCTACTTCTCACGGTTAAAAAAAAGAGGACATCCTCTTGCCAATGGCTGAAGTCTAACCCGTGCGCAGACCCGTTTCTTGCGGTTCGTTGTTTAACTCGCCATGATAACCAGTTATTCGGTAAGGGCACCCTTCACGGTGACTTGTTCTGTTGCAAAAGTTTTAGGCTCGAGAGATCAGCGACATCCACCCGAACCTGAACGGATTATTTTATTGATTTATTGATTGGCTATGAGTGGGATTTAGGCTACACTTTTTTTACCAGAGCTAATACCCTTCTAATAACTTGTTTCTTTCCAGATGTATTCTATAAAATAAAAAAATAAAAACTTTTTTTATTTGTAATTTTTGTAATATATTTTTTATAGGTGTTCAAGGGATAGACATCTTGCAAGATGATTTTTTTAAGCTTCTTGGTGATTTTGACGTCAGTCCAAGCTGGTGAGTTTCTTGAGACCTAAGCTACTACTCTCTCAATCATGTAAAACTCATCAATAAGCAATCTCTATTTTCCAAAAGCTTGTGTCATTATTTGTTTAAAACTAGAGATCTTTGCTATACCTCTGCTCTTTCTGTCATTATCATATAAAGGTATTGGACACAGAAATGGATCTGTAGCATAATGTACATAGGTGTTCTGCCTGTCTGTCTTCCTTTCTGACTAATCATCTATTCACCCCTTTCTCCTCTCTCTCCCTCAAACTTTTTCCCATCCTTCATCCCTCTCTCACACGCTGTGTTCTCCATCTGTCCATCCCCCCAGTGTCTGTGCCTACCTTCTCCCCCGTGTATGAGCTGAAGGTGGGGTACGGAGACAATGTCACCCTCCCCTGTAACTTTTCCTCCTACCTGGGCCAGGAGGATGAGGGGGAGGTCCGCTGGGAGGCCATGGGGCAGGAGGTGGCCTCTATGGAGGTTGGGAACATCCTTGGTGAGGCCAGATGGGACGACGGGACCAAGGGGGTGGTCAAAACGACGCTGGGGTTCTCTTCCGGGGTGGAATTCCCCCCAGCAGAGAGGATGAGAGATGGAGACTTCTCTATGACCATCCAGGAGACAGTGCTGAGCGATGAGGAAATGTACGAGTGTATCTGGCTGGGCCGCAAGACCATCTCTACGGTCTGGCTCAAGGTTCAGGGTAAGTCTGTTTTCAGGCTTTCCCATTCAGAGCCGCATTCTGTGGTTGGTGGAGTCGACCAGCGGCCATTTTGGGTGTACCATTTGGAATGTTTGATTATCTTAATTTATGCTTATCACATCCTCTCTCATCCCTCACTCTTTTCTAATACTCTCCATCCATTCTCTCTCTCAGAGCCCGACCCTCCACGCTCTATCACGCTGTTCAAGGGAAGCCCAGTCACTCTGCCCTGCTACGCTGTCATCCCCAAGACCCAGCCCACCAGCCAGATCTACGTCCAATGGCTGAAGGACGATGTGGAGATCATGACCCTTAACCCTGGCCCAGACAACAAGGGATCTAAGGAAGAAGACCTCCGTCTCTCTCTCCCACCCAACAACCTGCTGGAGAACGGTGACCTGTCCTTGTTTATCTACAAGACGGAGCTCAAAGACCAGGGAGTCTATCGCTGCTTCTACAAGTCCAGGGGCTTCGAGGACCCTAAGAGTGGGATACCAGAGGGTGTCTCTCTCACCATCCTAGATCCATACACTGACTTATATAACTTAACAGGTAGGCCTTCACACACGGACCTATATAACTTAACAGGTAGGCCTACACACACTGACCTATATAACTAAATAGGTAGGCCTACACACGCTGACCTATATAACTAAACAGGTAGGCCTACACACACTGACCTATATAACTAAACAGGTAGGCCTACACACACTGACCTATATAACTAAACAGGTAGGCCTACACACACTGACCTATATAACTAAACAGGTAGGCCTACACACGCTGACCTATATAACTAAACAGGTAGGCCTACACACACTGATTGACATTGAGTTTGTTCTTTAATTTGTGCTCCTTGTTTTTGAATGCGAGAGCTAGTAACATAGATTTTTCAGTCTTTTTCCCTTTTGTAACACAGGAACAGAGAATGTCACCAGTAGCTCAGACTTCAGTGGGACTAGCGGTGATAGTGAGAACCCAATAACATTCTTCACTTTGGTGACCCAAGATAAGGAGGATATGCTAGGTACTGTACAGGTGTTGCAACATTTGAAAGCTATTTTCTCCCCAATGCTTATTTTTACTTATTGTCTTCGTTATTGCTGGGACATACTGGTAACATTTCATTACATCTTTACAGTGACATCATCTGAGCCAATACTAGTGCAGACAGAGATGACACCATCATCACCTGACACAACCTTCGGTGAGTGCTATGTTCTAAATGTTTTAGAAGTACTGTAGATGAATGTTGGAAGACGTAGTCAATGTTACCGTGCCCCACTATTCTCCCTCTTCCCTCCTCCTTGCCCAGAGGATCCAGAAGACGTGTTGGCAGTGTGGGCAAAGACCCTTCCGCTTGTGCGTATCGGGATAATCACTGGGGTTCTGCTGGTTACAGCTCTGATCTTCTTCCCTCTGCTGGCTCTCAACAAGATCCCATCCTAGACCCACATTAGGAAGAGAGGGTAGACGCAAGGGTTAGGGCAAGGTCATTCAATTATGGTTCTGGAGGGCTGAAAAACATTGCTTTCATTCTCTTTTAATCAGACTGATACAGATCTGGGTCTATCAGGTGACTCTTGGCCAATCAATTACATCAAATGATCATTCATTCAGGACTAGTAACTTTTTAAAGTGTATACAGTGCATTCGTAAAGTATTCAGACCCCTTTGCTTTTTCCACATTTTGTTACCTATTCTAAAATATTAGTCTTTTTTTTCTCTCATCAATCTACACACAATACCCCATTATGACAAATTCAAAACAGGTTGAGACATTTTTGCAAATGTACAAAAAAAAAACAGAAATAGGTTATTTACATAAGTATTCAGACCCTTTGGGATGAGACTCGAAATTGAGCTCAGGTCTATAAGGTCCCACAGTTGACAGTGCATGTCAGAGCAAAAACAAAGCCATGTGGTCGAAGGAATTGTCCGTAGAGCTTTGAAACCGGATTGTGTCGAGGCACATTGCAGCATTAAAGGTCCCCAAGAACAGTGGCCTCCATCATTCTTAAACGTAAGAAGTTTGGATCCACTAAGACACTTCCTAGAGCTGACCTCCCAGACAAACTGAGCAATCGGGGGAGAAGGGCCTTAGTCAGGGAGGTGACCAAGAACCCAATGATCACTCTGACAGAGCTCCAGAGTTCCTCTGTGGAGATGGGAGAACCATCAGGAAGTACAACCATCTCTGCAGCATTCCACCAATCAGGCCTTTATGGTAGTGGCCAGACCGAAGCCACTCCTCAGTAAAAGGCACATGACAGCTCACTTGGAGTTTGACAAAAGGCACCTAAAGGACTCTGACCATGAGATACATGATTATCTGTTCTGATGAAACCAAGATTGAACTATTTGGCCTGAATGCCAAGTGTCACGTCTGGAGGAAACCTGGAACCATCCGTACAGTGAAGCATTGTAGTGGAAGCATCATGGTGGGGGGATGTTTTTCAGCAGCGGGGACTGGGAGACTAGTCAGGATCGAGGGAAAGATGAACAGTGCAAAGTAGAGAGAGATCCTTGATGCAAACCTGCTCCAGAGCGCTCAGGACCTCAAACTATGGTTCACCTTCCAACAGGACAACACAGGCATGGCTTCAGGACAAGTCTGCGAATGTCCTTCAGTGGCCCAGCCAGAGCCCGGACTTGAACCCAATCTAACATATCTGTTGAGGCCTGAAAATAGCTGTACAGCGACACTCCCCATCCAACCTGACAGAGCTTGAGAGGATCTGCAGAGAAGAATGGGAGAAACTCCCCAAATACATTTATGCCAAGCTTTTTGCTTTGTCATTATGGGCTATTGTGTATAGATTGATAAGGGGAAGAAAAACAAATCAATACATTTTAGAATAAGGCTGCAACATAACAAAATACAAACGCACTGTATGTGTGAATAGTCGGAAAATGCTACATTATTTTAGCCACATTACAGCTACAGCCTCTATGCATTTGTCCTCTGAGATTCTGGCTCAACCACATATCTGAGCTGCCAGTGAGAAGTCAATCGTTTGATGATGTCTGCACTGCTACGTCCGCTGAATGCTTTGGAGGTTGTGTATTGGAATGTGGGATTGGACTCAAGGCCTCAGATGAACCCTTCTATGCTCTGTCCATATATAGTATTCCTATTAATAGCTGTCCCTGCACCAGGAAATATGTTTATTGCTACAAGTGCTGGAAGGATGACGAGGGCGGGGAGACCGTCTTCAAATACTGAACTGCACCGTTTGAAAACACAGTATTGGATGTACAATAAACGTGTGTTGTGAGCGCATGGCAAATAAACATTGGAAAAGACATGTTCTCGTCTGTATAAGCAACAAAATGGGAAAATGTACTTTAGGCACACAGTGAAAGGATTGTATCATTTAATTAATCAGATAAAAACATTTTTATTTTGGTATTCCAGACCATAACGGTTACCCACATCGCTTTCAGCTAACACTTTACAATTGTTTTTATACAGATGTTGTAAATAATGCTACCAACAAAAGCGGACTGAGAAAGCTCAACTTAAGACAGTAGTAAATTAATCTGTCCAAAATGAGAGAACTATCAAGTGTGAATCACTTTGAAAATGAATGTTCCAAATTGGTAACATTTGATATTGACAATTTGGTCACGAGGAGAATAGTGGGGTTTTTCAAATTCTCCCAAATGCATTAACACTATGAACTGCTTAATTTGAGCTTCAACACATAAGATAAACATTCAACGTACGATTTAAAAAAAACGGGGTTACGGAAGCGTTTTAAAATATCAGTAAGTTTCTTATGCTTACAGAGTAACACCATCTCCTAGTGTTGACCATTAGGCAGCAGATACGGCTCTTCTGAATGCTTGTGGTGTGGAGGCCCAAAACATTATAAGACTTGATAGAACGGACATTCCAATACAAATCCTCGTTCCCTGGCGGGTGACTTCAAATTCTATACGTCCTTTTCAGCCAGAAGGGTCTGCGACTCAGGTGTGCGAGCGCTGTATCTCAGTCTGAGTGCGTTTCACTGTGTGTGTTAGACGGAGGAGAACAGTGGGCCAGTGGTAGCAGTGGTGAACACAGGCCCTGTATAAAGCCCTGTGTCCCCTGCCACCTCTCCCATGGCCTGCAGAGCCACCGTAGCAGCCATGGCTTTGGCATGCTTCTTATTGGGACTGGCTGACGCAGGCTGGAAGTCTTGACCATTTACCACCACCTGGGGTACAGAGAGAGAGGAGGAAAGGGGAGAAGGAGAGAGGAAGAGGTTATAACACAAACCATCTGACAAAGTCAGCCATAAACTAACAAACAAACCCATGCAAACACACAGGCTTATAGCGCGTATCCACACCTTGAAAAGGAAGTTCTTGCGGTGGTCTGGGCCACTGTGGGTCACCATAACAAACTCTGGAGGAATCCACTTCTTCTTGTTGCACATCTCCATCAGAGCAGACACTGGGTGCTTACCTGGGGGGGGCAGATGGTCAATACATTCAGCAAATCAATACAATTCTAATTGATTGATTCTATAGCACAAAAAAAAATGCAATATTGGTAAATTGAGTGAGAGTTAAAATCCTGTGTGTGTTGTACTCACCCAGTAGATCCTTCATCACAACCATACCGCCCGACTTCTGAGTCTTCTCTCCCTCAGCCACCAGACCTATGGTCAGATTATACACACATTATTAATCATCATCTATAGCCTTCTGGAATAATATTGCAATGCATAATGCTTTGGTGGAAAGCATGGGCCACTTCATTTCACCTTTGCGGTCGGTCTTGAAGTCGATGATGATTGGCTCGACAGTGCCCTCGCGGTGTCGCCCTAGCCCCTCCCCCGTCCGCCATCCCATCTTCCTCATGAGAAACTCCCCTACTCCTCCCGACACCGGGGCTGCTCGCAAGAACTGGTCCTACAGAGAGAGAGAGAGAGTGGCAGGAGAGGAGGGAGAAAGAGAAGAGAATAACAGAAGAGAGAACCATGGAGTGAGGAGGAAGAGGGAGAGAGTGAAGAGGGAGAGGCAGAGGCGAAAGCAGATCATTAGTTTCTACCTTAAACATCTCAACCACCTCATCCAGTCACACCACTGTCACAGTCAGACTTGAGTTAGAGACTACCTTCAGGACAACTCACATGCCTCTGGATAACAGTGAGTGTGTGTGTGTGTGTTACTCTGTCTGTAGTAACCTCTACCCCTATGTGAAACACTAGAAATAACTGTGGTGGCAGCTTTTGAAAATCGTGTGTTTGAGAGAACATTTCTAGAGAAACTTCAAAACACATTAAGAATACAGATGAAATTAAATAAATTCTGTGGTGAAACTCAAGATACAGCCAAGAGACATTTCTTCACACATTATACCACATGTAGGTAAATAAGAGGGTGCTGTGCCTTGACACCTCATTTCTTTCTGTCTCACACACACATTTTCTCTCTCACACACACACGGTTACACAAGATGTATAGTAAGGCGCTGTGTGGTGTACGTACCTAGCCCCTCATCACCGGCCCAGCATCAGACAGGAAATGAGGGGGGCCTGACTGTGGCCATGGCAACAAGGACAGCTACAAGGACTGACCCTGAAACAAGTGTCCAATACACAGAGAGGTGAAAGTTCACAGGTCACCCCTGTGAACCCACACCTCTCTCCCTCTGCTCCAATCCAGACCCCTCTTATCGACCCCCTTCATCGGGCTGCCCCAAGGACTGGGAGGAAGTTGCCCCTAGACACGTGGTCAGCTTGGAGTTAGGATTTGCGAAAGGGAAGCTGATCCTAGATCTGTGACTAGGAGCAACTTCTGACTGCAGCCTCCCCCAGGGCAAGGGAAAGAGCACAGGCATGTCCATGGACACCTGTAACTAGCCTAAGTCCCTCAGAACAGAGATCTCCCTCAGGCAGTGGTCTCCAATTGTGGTCCTGGAGCTAATGTGCAGGTTTTTGTTACAGCCCTAACCTATACGACTATGCTGGGATGGAACAAAATCCTGAACAGCCTGGACTAGGGTTGGAGACCACTGACTGGTCTAAAACTATACCCCGCTCATCTACTGGGAAACGGAATGCATCAGGACTGGTTGCTGGGGGCACCCAACAACCACACAAACAACACAGTCCATATGCTGGTAATGCTAGCGTGCTGTAAATCAATGTTAGCTGCTGCAATGCTAGCGTGCTGTAAATCAATGTTAGCTGCTGTAATGCTAGCGTGCTGTAAATCAATGTTAGCTGCTGTAATGCTAGCGTGCTGTAAATCAATGTTAGCTGCTGTAATGCTAGCAAAATGCATGTCACTAACATTAGTATGATCAATGCACTCTCATCACTATATCACGTCTCTGAACATGTCCATGACATCTGCCCATAGCATCAGCATGTGAAGGACATGTCGTATTAAATGAAAAATGAACTCAGCAGATCCATCACTCCCTCTATAGCTAAATGTGACAATGTGTTACTTAACCAAAGAAAGAGAGATTCCTCAGGATGTGTCGTTTAAAACAGCAACAGTAGCCCCCTGTGTGTTTACAGAGCTCAGGGAGGCTTGGGGTACAGTTACACCCACTGGCTTCAAACAGCCCACTATAGAAACACTACAGGGTTGGAGGGTTCAGACGGGGTCCATAGACAGAGGACAAACGACTATGGTTATCTCTGGGCCTGATGACATTTGGTGTGACTGGGTGTGGGGGAGTGATAGGGAGACAGCGTGACGGTAGAGACTATAGTAACCGGTCTTGGGGTGCATCTGAATAGTCTAAAGTCACTTCCTCACCTAACGTCCCCAATAACATCTGACCTGATCTGAAAAGGCAGGATAAGTAAAATAATAGTGCTTTTCCCTTTCCCCTGTTCTGACATCAGTGTGAATCCAAGGAAAGAGACGAGGAAGCATCTTTAGACTACTGAGACGGACCCATAATCTCTGCCTTGCCCTGGGGTGCTAGAGGACAAGGGGGGGTTCTGGGGTCTGCAGAATTACTTCCAGCTCTCCTCTTCCTCCCCTCCCTCCCTCTTTCATTCTCCAAGTCCCTATTCCGACTCCGAGGGGGACTCTATTTAGTGCACAGACCAGAGCACCACTAGTAGCCGGGTGTCAGACCAGAGCACCACTAGTAGCCGGGTGCCAGTACTGCATTTGCGCCTGCTTTGGTAAGAATGTCACATGTAAGGAATCTGCATCACTACCCTTAACATGGTGTACCCACTTCACAGGAAATGTAATTAGTCAGAATGTGTGTGTGTGTTGCGGGGGAGGGGTGGGGGGTGATTGAAGTGCAGGGAGATTTTTGTTCATCTCTGTATGTCAGATTAAAGATTAAGGTCTGGGTTCATATGTTACCACTGTTACAAACTGCAGTGCAAATATCAGGCAACATAAACAAGAGGCTTCCTTTACCGCCAGAGCATCTTTTTCTGACGCAGACAGAAACACACAATACAGACAGATGCTCACTCACACACACACCAGTAAACTATGTGCATTAGCGCTGACAAGGGTTGCCATGGTAGCAGTGGACCCCACGTTTCGGGGCCGTTACATCTGACCTGGATTTCACTGAGTAACAGTGGAACTACTCCATTCTAACCCAGTGTGTTCATCAACAGAACATTTGTCAAACTTTATGCAGTATATGTCTCTGGCTCTATACGTACAGCCATTCAGTTATTTGACTAGGGCTGGGTGGTGATTAGGAAGCAGGCTGAGGAAGGCGTGTGAAGTGGGTACACCAGTGGGCATGGGCGATGCAGACACCTGTAGGGTAGTGGGGTGGTATGTTTGGGGTGGGGAGCAGGTAAGACAGTGGACGGTACCTTTTTAATCCAGGCCTGTGGTCCGCTGTTGGACAGCTCCTCTGAGCTGAGCACCGTTGCTCCAGTAGAACCTGTAAACAGACCAGGGATGGTGTTGGACTGGGCCCATGCATCCACCTAACAGAGAGGAATGTTTAGTGTGTGAGAAAGGAGGTGGAAAGAGCGTACATTATGCTTCTACGAACGCCTGTTGTTTACCTGTTCCTGAGCACGGCTGAGCATGCAGATGGCGCTGATGTCGTACGGGTTCTCAGCCAGACGCTTCTGGGCCTTCATCCTCTCACCGACTGCCTGGGTGATGTCTACAGGCTACAGGGGGAGACACAGGAGTCAGCGCCACACACACACACACACACACACACACACACACACACACACACACACACAAAAACACAATACTACACACACACACCACAGTCAACAGCCGGTAAAACAAGTAAGGAAAATCCATTCACCATACAAGAAGGAAATCTAGACTTATTCCATGAGACCTAGATCAGTTGTTCTATGGAACTACTTACATCTGCGTAGTCGGCAGTATTTGTATTTTTTTTTTTTTTTTTTTTTTTTTTTTAAAGAGTCGTCAGTATTAGTACAGTTGTACACCCCCCCCCCAAAAAATAAAACGCAACCTGTGGAATTTCAGCCAGCTTTGTTTAATAACAGTTGCATCAAATACAAAAAAAAGCACAAATTAACAGCAAGGTCACGGATGACGTCACCTGATTTCTCATTGGTCTGCCCATCTGACGATTGATGACTGATCGATAACTCAATTCTAAACCACTTGTCATCGCCTGGGAGTCAGATTTTTAAATGGTATTGCTCTGAGATTTGATAGGTCAAATAATGCCCTTGATTGTACATTCAATTTGGAATTGGTGGGGAGGAGGGTCAGTGTTTACATGCCGCCCTCAGAAACAGCTATTCCAGCTAAACCCAGTCAATGCTGCTATAGGGTCAGATGAGGAGCACAGGTATGGCATTCTAACTAAACTCACCATACCATCTAAACCAGTGGTTCCCAAATATTTTTCATCCTGCTGGGCATGACAACCCACCTAAGGCTTTTGGACTTTTCTACTTTCAAATCAACCACACCAATGTTTCTAGCTACTTTGTGTAACAATAGAACCTGGTCTCAAACTACATCCCAATAGGAATCAGCAGTGACCTACCATTTCAGAAACCACTGATCCAAACCACTACATGTGGTAAAACACTGGGTTAAAACTAAAATCCAAAAATAAATCACATTTTTAACACGTATG
Source organism: Oncorhynchus keta (assembly GCF_023373465.1). NCBI lineage: Eukaryota > Metazoa > Chordata > Actinopteri > Salmoniformes > Salmonidae > Oncorhynchus > Oncorhynchus keta. The sequence continues at coordinate 21,367,447 of NC_068457.1, forward strand.
ATTTTGAAATGCATAATATCTCAACTCACTTTCTCTCCCTCCTACACGACAACTCTCCTAAAACCCCCTCATCTCTCTTAGTGTCACCTTACCCCCTCCTCCCCCTCCCCTCCATATCCCACCTGTAGCGGCGGCTCCGGAAACACACTATCACTCTCCTTGACGACCGCCGGCTCCTCCGTTGCCACGGACACCGCAGACAAAGGCGCATCCCCAGGCGAAGTTTCCTTAGCAGCCGTTGCCAATGCCTTGGTCGCCGCCACCTTGGCCTTTTCCGCCTTCTTGTCGACGGTCACCCACTCTCCGTAAGCCCCTCCCCCGTCGCCCTCCTTCTTCCTGTGCTGGGAGCCCGACGACACGGGGAACTCCTTGGCGAACGCCGCCTCGCTCCGAACCACCAACGCCGGAGATGGACGCACGGATGCGTTCTGAGAGAGGAGGAGGGGCAGCACAGGAGTAGGAGGGGCGGGGGGAGGGGGGGATTACTGTTAAAAAAATGGGAGGGAAAAAAATATAAAAAGACAAAGAGGTGTGTTTCAACAAGGGGAATGGTTGAAGAGGAATGGCTGGTTATCATAACAGTTATTGGGCCCAGTCTCAGTCAGGGAGATTTATCTCCAGTGCACTTCAACCAGCAAACTTCACTCACATGACTGAGGTCTCCTTGGGATGGAAGTTTGTGGGAAAGTGCAAAAGAGTATAAATCTACCTGGTTTGGTTCTGGGCCCAAGGAGGCTTGCTGTCTGCTTTGCCCATTGCCTATGTTGGCTCAATAGGAAAAACAGTATTATGTTGTAAAATGTTATGTGGCAGCAATAGAAACAGCTCTTAACATCAGCCCAGGGCAAAACAGACAGCATACTGCAGTTCACTTCAACCATTCAACCAGTTAGGCACATCTCTTCAGTCCCACATAGTATCTAAACAGTAACTAGTCTTTAACTATGTTCAAACAGTAACTATGTTCTGAAAATTACATATCAGTTCAAACTGCCTCGATACATTGTTTATTAATAAGTAAATGTTTAAGCTCAAAATGTACTGTATATTAATGAGAGACATGATGCTGTGTGTGTGTGTGTGTTCCATGTTCTTACATTGAGGCTGAAGGAGATGCCCTTGACCTCCCTCAGGGCGGCTCGTCCAAACGGTTTGCCGTCGTCCTCATCGTCAGATATACGGGGTTCAGCGAGGGCCAGCTCCCCTCCCTTCTCCACAATCTTCTTACACTTCTACAGAAACACACAGGACACAGCTAGAGGGTCAGTGTTTCCATTTCCACATACAATTGAATGTCTAAGATTTGTGTTTTATTATGAAAAGGATGCAGGACTAAATTTTGCACCAGGACAAATGCTTAGTAAATCTTCTCCAAAGCATATTATTACATGATTATCATCATCATGACATTGAAGAGCACTTACGTCAGTGAACTCCTTGATGCTGATGCTGTTTGCCTGCTTGGCCACCTTCCTCTTCACATCCTCAATGGTGGCCATGTTGGGCTGGGGGGGACCTGGCGGGGGCTTGTTGGTGATGCTGGGGAGCGGAGCCATCTGGTGCATGGAGGCCATAGATCCCATACTAGCCAGGGCAGCAGTCATTGTGGCAGCTGTCATGCTAGCCATAGCTGCATTCATGGTCATGCTCATAGGCATGTTCATAGACATGTTCATGGGCATGTTCATATTCATGGGCATGGAGAAGGACATGGGGTTGTTGGGGCTGGGTAAAGGCAGCTGGAGGACAGCTTTGGGTCGCAGGCTCTCTGGGATGGGTATCCCTGCCTTGGCACACATGGCGGCTGCATTAGCCTTAGCAATCTCCAGTAACTGGTCTTTATCTGTGACGAGGGATGAGTAACACATCACAAACTTGCATTGCGACTTACTGTACACTGGTGTTTTTGTCAAGTTACCATTGGGGAAAATAAAGTTATTCAATTCAAATACATTGATCATTCAAAACATTCAAAAGAATGTAATGACATGCTTACCCAGCTCTGTGAGTCGTGGCGGGCTTTTGCTGGTGTCGCGGTTGGTGCGTGCCGGAGACCTCTTCTTGCGGAGGATGAGGACTGGGGAATGGCTTGGCTCACGCTTCCAGCGGTCCCTCTGGCTCAGCTGGTGGCTGCCGAATGCACCCCTACCCCTCCGCCGCGAACCAGAGCGTGACCTTGACCTCTTTGACCTCCGAGCAGGAGACCGTGACTTGGACCGTTTCCTTTTCGGTGACCTAGACTTTGAGCGCTTGTTCCGCGTTCTGGACTTGGACCGTGATTTTTTCTTTCTCGTCCCGGACTTTGAGCGAGACTTCTTCCTCCGAGACGGCGTCCTGGACTTCCTCTTGCGGCTTGGCGACGAGGACCTCGATTTCCTTTTCCTCCCTGGAGACTTGGATCTGGACCTCCTCTTCTTGGAGGACTTTGCATCAGAGCGTTTCTTCTGACCAGGAGACTTTGACCTTGACTTTTTCCTCTTTGAAGGAGACCTGGACTTTGAAGATTCTCCTTCCTTCTCTGTCGTCTCGGCCTCTCCAGATGATGGCTGTGGTTTAGGTTGAGGAGAGGCAGGCAGCTCTTCACCCTGAGGTGTCACCTCTTCTCCTCCACCAGCATCCGTTTTGGGGGGTAAGGAATCTTCAGAGCCATCCAAGGTTTCTGAAGTAACAGGTCCATCCGATTCCCCTGGCTCACCAGTTGGCTGGCTGTTGAGGTTCAGATCAGATGCTGACGTTGACTGGTGGTCAGTGGAGGCCTCATGCTGCTCACCTGAAGGCACCTCGGGAGGAATAGGGCACTTCTGTGGAGACGTCAGACATTCTGAGGGCTGGGAGGAAACGGCTGGCTCTCCCTTACTGCTGTCCCCTAAGAAGGGTATTGGCTTCCACCCTCCTCCAGAGGCAGCGGCCACATTGACAACACCCTCAATGCTGCTTTTGGAAGCTAAGGCTGGCGGATCGATAGGAACCATTACGTTTTCGTCTTTCACAGCAGACTCATCTTCAGCCAGGGCAGCAGAGGGATCCTTCTCGGCCGATTGGCTGTCTCTTGAGGCAGACCTGGATTTGGATTTGTTGTTTCTGGAAGGAGAGGGAGATCCTGAACTCATCTCTCGGTGACTCGACTGAGATCTCGTCTTAGATTTCGATCGCCTTCTGGATCTCGATCTAGACCGTCTGTCTTTCTTCAAGATCACGAGGGACCTTGACCGGGTTCTCCTGCCTCTCCTAGCAGACCCAGACCTTCTAGAATGTGACCCGGACCTCCGGTGCCGTGATCTGGAACGTGTGTGTCCGCCACGTCTTCTACCGGACCTCGATCTGGATCTCCCTCTCCTGTCCCTGGATCTGGACCTGCGCTTGCCTGAACGAGACCGTGAGCATCTGGAGGACTTTTCCGGACACTTCTCCTCTAGTTTAGGGATGATATCAGGCAGATCCTGAGGTTTGCTCTCCTTGTTCCCAGGCTGAGGCTTCGACTCAGACTCCGACCCAGATGAGCTGTTGGACTTGTCACCATCTTTCTTCTGCTTTTTTTTCTTCTTCTTCCCAGAATGTCGTTTATGCCGCTTGGATCTCCCGTCATCCTCTTCCCCTGTGGAATTAATGACAATATTTTATAAATTAATCACCATGACATTTTACTCAATGGTGCAATATGTAGAAATTGACATTACCTGGTCGGTAAAAATTCTGTTTGTGACAAAAAGCAACATTTTGTGTAGAGAATCTCTGTACCATCTAGCTAAACTGCTGTGGAATATATTTTCAATAACCAAAAACATTGTAAAATGAGGTAAACAGATCTACTATCAAACTTGCGTTCAATGTGAATTGCATCGTGCACAAAGCTACATAATAGACCTTTAAGTAGTCTGCTGATTATTAACATCAAACTGAAAAGGTCCACCACTGCTGTTATGCATATGCTTAGTAGTATCTTGAGACTATTTACCAGTCTTTGCCTTGTCTCCATCAGAGTCTGCTGCTGATTCTGAGCCGCTCTCTTTCTCTTCCTTTCGTTTCTTCTTTTTGCTTTTGTGTTTCTTGTGTTTCTTGTGCTTCTTGTGTTTCTTTTGTGGGACATCACCCTCTTCCTTATTGGCTACACCATCTTTATCTGCATAAATAATACAGTACATTACAATTTCATTTGAAATAGATGCTTTCACCCGATCAAAACTGTAGTATCGGTGCAAATACAGGAAAGGATAAGAGAGAATATCACTTTAGACTATTGAGATACAGCCCTTGTGTTACTGACCTTGTGTGTTGTTGATCCCATCTGCTCCTTCTGCAGTTTTACCATTGGGATGGCCTTCATCTGTCAGACTTAATAGAGGGAATGCAGGTATGAGATGACACCTGTACTTGAACTTACAGTAGGTTCACTCAACTTTCTTATCAGCAAGTGTCTTGGTTTTTAACATGACACTGGACACAACGAATGGACAATATATATAAGTATGTATGAGCTTGAATGATTAAAGTAGTCTACATAATAACTAACAGGGCTTGTACGTAAGCATTTCACTGAAAGGTCTACTACACCTGTTGTATTCGGCTCATGTGACTGACAAAAATAAAATGTGATTTGACATGCGAGGTAGGGGTGGGTATAATTTGTGGAACGTTCCAACAGGAATCTGTTCTAGAAACTTCGTAAATAACAAGTTTGCCAACAACAACGCATACAAAATTGTATAGCGGCAGAATCAGATACCGGGTAGGGAGTGGGCTATTTCACTAAATGTGTCACTCACCACGTTTATTCCGAAAAATGTCTGTCTTCACTCTGTTAGCCTATGGACAAACATTAAGAAATAAGCTACGTGGTGGGTTGATGCCTATTTGGCAGCTAGTTAGCTCGGTGAATTTATCATTCTTTGTATGCGGTGTTTGTTGGCAACCTTGTACTTTACGAGGTTTTTGGAACAGATTCCTGTTACAACGTTACACAAATTATACCCACCCTGCGAGGTGGCTACTGTTAGTGAAAACGCTGTTCATGTTTGGGTGCGTACTGTCTGTCTTTGCCTCGGTCTGTTATAAACTGTCGGTGTAGTGAGGTGGCACTGTTCGTTATTTAGCGTTAACCTCAAATTATAACGTGATTGTGTAACGTGAAAACTCAAAGACATAACTAAGTCCCCGGCATTGCTTTTGACATAACAGTTAGTTAGCTAAATTTAAAATCCGGGTAATCCAAAATGCGTGTGTGTAAATGATGTGTATTGCCTTTGCACACTGTGACTCTGTCAAACCAACGTTTTGGGGGAGTTCTAGCAAAGAGATCACGTCCTGGTAAACTGCTAACGTTGGCTTTTTAGCAATCCACATTTAGCATGATTAGCTAGCTAGGAAGGTGCGTAGTGCTTACAAGCCCTGTACCTGGTGCCACGTTAGCTACCTGGTTTGCTTAACCCAATAACCACAGTATAATAATATTTGCAAGAACCAACCCAGGAGACTACCGTGTTATTAGTCAGGTCGTTAGCTAGCTAAATACGTTGTAGCCACAGCAACTGCCTGCCTTGCACACTTTGTACTGCCGGACACGCAAGCTAGCTAACCTTGTAGGCCAGCACAGGAAATTATACATTTCTCAAATTGCCCGAACAAAACTATTCATGCCAGTAATGTAGGCTGTATAAAAACATATTTACATGATATCTTGACTCTCATCTTCAATTTCTTTTATCTTATTTACTACGAAATCGCGAAAAATTTGCTCGATGTTGGCCGCCATGTCTTTGGAAATCCCTCAATGTGTTTTCCGCGGCGCCCATTCAGCGCATGTGCAGCATCATAGACCGACACCGGACGTTGGTTGCAACCCATCTCACATCGACAGAGTGAAAACGCTGTTCATGTTTGGGTGCATAATGTCTGTCTTTGCCTCTGTCTGTTATAAACTGTCGGTGTAGTGAAACACTTCGTTTATCTATTGGTCTCACTTTTGTAGTTTTCCTCAAGCTAATTGTTTTCTCGAAGTATTTTTGTTCATATAGACAGGCAGTAGATAGTAGTCGAGCCTATTGTATCATTTATGACTACCTGCCATACAGGAAGGAAGGAGTGTCTCATTCATAAGCGTGGACAAAGATTATACGGTTTGGATCAGTTGGTTCCAGTTAATTTATTTTAGATTTCATTATACAGTATGTACTATTCAAACAGTATATTTAGACAGTTGGAGTAGGGGAAGACTTTGGACCTGTTGCGTCATTGAAACAGCTTCAGGCAGAACACATCTCCAGCTGTTTTCATTTCACAATGAACACAAGAGACACACCATGTAAAATGCTCCGTTTTTATTTTAAGAAGGGAGGACATGCAACTTAATACAAACAGGATGCAGATGTGTTATGGGAGGGGGGTAATTACCAATAGATAAGCGAAGTGCTTCACTACACCGACAGCTTATAACAGACAGAGGCAAAGACAGTACGCACCCAAACATGAACAGCGTTCTCTATTGTGTGGGTCTCAATCGAGTGGCAACTCCCTTTCATAGTGAATTGTAATGTCCATTCTACTTATTCTAATTCTACAGTTAGTGCAGGCCTCTTATGCTGCCATGGGGAAGGAGCAGATGGAAGCTCTCTTCAGTTCACAGTCCACTGCTGTCCACCAGCTCTCATCTGGGAGAGGGAACAAATGACAGTTGTTAAATGGACCACTCATATACCATATAATCCCATTTTAAGGATCTAACTTTGTGTCTAATAGACCTGTTGATTAAAACAGTAGCAGAATGTTATGGTCATGAAAGAACATACATCTTATAATACAATATGCTCTCATAAGCAAAACCAAGTTAATCTGGGTCCTTCCCAGACTTTTTATGATTTACAGCCTTATATAAATAAGTCTCTAAGGTAGCATTTCACAATATAACCTGTTATTGATAGCACTGTGACTTAGAAAATATTATGTTGTTAATACTTAAAAGGTTGTCAATATAGATATCAAATCCTTTTTAAAGGTATGAGTCTCACCAATTCTGAACATCTCCAGACAAGCCAGTCACTGTAGCCCCAGGGGGACCCGTCGGTCCACTCTGACTGCTTATCCTGCAGGGGTCACAACACACACACACACACACCATTAAAACTTGGAAAATGGCTTGGTTACTATTAGACATTCTGATTGAACAAGAGTGAGGGGGTGATGGAATACTGACCTTCACGACTCCACCCAGCCAGGTGAGGACGGGACTCTTGGTGGCCCTGGTCACCATGGAGACCAGGCGGGAGTGCAGGTCGCCGTTGGTTACGGAGGCCAGGTGTCCGTGAGGGGAGAGAATGCTGCAGGAGGACTGGACGCACACACACACACAAATATTAGGACAACTGCTTATTTAAGAGAAAAGTGAATATGACTGACTGGGTGTATATTTCACCTCTGCCTCACTGAAGGTCATTAGTGTGGGGTTGAACTGATAGCAGTGGCCATCGATGACCTCACCAACACACTCTTTCTCTGAGTGAGTCTCAGCCTTAGCACTCAGCAGCCTGTCATCTACAGGGAGAAGGAGAGTAAGCATACTCCATCAGTGCACAAACACACACATACTGTACACACATACTGTACACACAAACACTCTCACCCTGAGGTGTCAGTTTCATGCTTCTCTCCATCTCTCCAACAGGCCTGATGATGCGTCCGCTCCTGATGTCCATCAGAGTTTTCTGGGAGTTCTCGGTTCCCTGTTTGAACTCATCCACAGAGGAAGGAGTGTACACTGGAGAGAGAGAAAGAGAATATACACTGAGTGTACAAAACATTATGAACACCTTTCCATGACATAGACTGACCAGATGAATCCAGATGAAAGCTATGATCCCCTTCTGATGTCCTATGTTAAATCCACTTCAATCAGCTTAGATGAAGAGGAGGAGACAGGTTAAAGATGGATTTTTAAGTCTTGAGACAATTAAGACATGGGTTGTGTATGTGTGCCATTCAGAGTGTGAATGGGCACGGCAAAAAATGTAAGTGCCTTTAAACGGGGTATGGTAGTATGTGCCAGGCGCACCAGTTTGTGTCATGAACTGCAACGCTGCTGGGTTTTTCACACTCAACAGTTTCCTGTGTGTATCAACAATGGTCCACCACCCAAAGGAAATCCAGCTATCTTGACACAACTGTGGGAAGCATTGGAGTCGACATTGGCCAGGATCCCAGTGGGATGCTTTTAACACCTTATAGAGTCCATGTCCCAATGAATTGAGGCTGTTCTGAGGGCAAAGGGGGGTGCAACTCAATATTAGGAAGGTGTTCTTAATGTTTTGTACACAGTGTATATAACCCTAAATACACTGCATAAAAAAATAAAGGGAACACTAAAATAACACATCCTAGGTCTGAATGAATGAAATATTCTTATTAAATACTTTTTTCTTTACATAGTTGAATGTGCTGACAAAAAAATCACACAAAAATTATCAATGGAAATCAAATGTATCAACCCATGGAGGTCTGGATTTGGAGTCACACTCTAAATTTAAGTGGAGAACCACACTACAGGCTGATCCAACTTTGATGTAATGTCCTTAAAACAAGTCCAAATGAGGCTCAGTAGTGTGTGTGGCCTCTACGTGCCTGTATGACCTCCCTACAACGCCTGGGCATGCTCCTGATGAGGTGGCAGATGATCTCCTGAGGGATCTCCTCCCAGACCTGGACTAAAGCATCCGCCAACTCCTGGACAGTCTGTGGTGCAACGTGGCGTTGGTGGATGGATCGAGACATGATGTCCCAGATGTGCTCAATTGGATTCAGGTCTGGGGAACGGACGGACTAATCCATAGCATCAATGCCTTCCTCTTGCAGGAACTGCTGACACACTCCAGCCACATGAGGTCTAGCATTGTCTTGCATTAGGAGGAACCCAGGGCCAACCGCACCAGCACATGGTCTCACAAGGGGTCTGAGGATCTCATCTCGGTACCTAATGGCAGTCAGGCTACCTCTGGCGAGCACATGGAGGGCTGTGCAGCCCCCCAAAGAAATGTCACCCCACACCATGACTGACTCACCGCCAAACCGGTCATGCTGGAGGATGTTGCAGGCAGCAGAACGTTCTCCACGGCATCTCCAGACTCTGTCACGTCTGTCACATGTGCTCAGTGTGAACCTGCTTTCATCTGTGAAGAGCACAGGGCGCCAGTGGCGAATTTGCCAATCTTTGTGTTCTCTGGCAAATGCCAAACGTCCTGCATGGTGTTGGGCTGTAAGCACAACCCCCACCTGTGGACGTCGGGTCCTCATACCACCCTCATGGAGTCTGTTTCTGACCGTTTTAGCAGACACATGCACATTTGTGGCCCGCTGGAGGTCATTTTGCAGGGCTCTGGCAGTGCTCCTCCTGCTCCTCCTTACACAAAGGCGGAGGTAGAGGTCCTGCTGCTGGGTTGTTGCCCTCCTACGGCCTCCTCCACATCTCCTGATGTACTGGCCTGTCTCCTGGTAGCGCCTCCATGCTCTGGACACTATGCTGACAGACACAGCAAACCTTCTTGCCACAGCTCTCATTGATGTGTCATCCTGGATGAGCTGCACTACCTGAGCCACTTGTGTGAGTTGTAGACTCCGTCTCATCCTACCACTAGAGTGAAAGCACCGCCAGCATTCAAAAGTGACGAAAACATCTGCCAGGAAGCATAGGAACTGAGAAGTGGTCTGTGGTCACCACCTGCAGAACCACTCCTTTATTGGGGGTGTCTTGCTAATTGCCTATAATTTCCACCTGTTGTCTATTTCATTTGCACAACAGCATGTGAAATGTATTGTCAATCAGTGTTGCTTCCTAAGTGGACAGTTTGATTTCAGAGAAGTGTGATTGACTTAGAGTTACATTATGTTGTTTAAGTGTTTTTGAGCAGTGTACTTATTTCCTTTTTAGAGATTAAAATTTCAGAAAATTTAACATTTCAAAGCCCTGTACCTGGTGCCACTGTCCTGTCCATCTCACTGATGTGTTCCTTGACTAGGCCGGTGTTCAGGTTCATAATGAATCGTCTGGAGGGCTCTGTTGCCTGTCTACGTTCCTCTACTGGGATGCTCCGGACCTCAGCCTCGACCAGCATCACATCTACAGGGAGAAGGAGAGGGCCACTGAATAAGCAATTCAAGTGGACAGGCTTTTCAATATGGATATCAAAAAAGAAAAACTTCTGTTGTACTTTGGAATCTGTCTCTCTCATCCTGAAGTATCTGTTTCATGCTTCTCTCCATCTCTCCAACAGGCCTGATGATGCGGCCGCTCCTGATGTCCATCAGAGTTTTCTGGAGGTTCTCGGTTCCCTGTCTGAACTCATCCACAGAGGAAGGAACGTACAATAGAGAGGAGAGGAGCAGGGGAGAAAGACAATATATAAAACCCCAAATGAAAAAATAAATAACATTTCTGGATAATGTAACATTTCAAAGCCCTGTACCTGGTGCCACTCTCCTGTCCATCTCACTGACGTGTTCCTTGACGAGGCCGGTGTTCAGGTCCATGATGAAGCGTCTGGAGGGCTCTGTTCCCTGTCTGCGTTCCTCCACTGAGAGACTCCCGGGCAGAACATCAGCCCTCACCCATCCTCCCACTCTCCTCTGGACTGGGACTGGGACCTCCATAGGCTCTGGATAGGAAATACATGGTTAAGTGCTCAAGAAAGTTTTAGTATATTCCCTCTCTATTACAATTACAAATACACACACTCTCTCACCCCGAGGAGTCATTATCATGCTTCTCTCCATCTCTCCGACAGGTTTGATGATGCGTCCGCTCCTGATGTCCACCAGAGTTTTCTGGGAGTTCTCGGTTCCCTGTCTGAACTCATCCACAGAGGGAGGAACGTACACTAGAGAGAGAGAGAATAATACAGACACAATACCAGTTACACTGTTTTCATCCATATCAGTTACACTGTTTTCATCCATATCAGTTACACTGTTTTCAGCCATATCAGTTACACTGTTTTCATCCATATCAGTTACACTGTTTTCAGCCATATCAGTTACACTGTTTTCAGCCATATCAGTTACACTGTTTTCATCCATATCAGTTACACTGTTTTCATCCATATCAGTTACACTGTTTTCAGCCATATCAGTTACACTGTTTTCAGCCATATCAGTTACACTGTTTTCAGCCATATCAGTTACACTGTTTTCATCCATATCAGTTACACTGTTTTCAGCCATATCAGTTACACTGTTTTCATCCATATCAGTTACACTGTTTTCATCCATATCAGTTACACTGTTTTCAGCCATATCAGTTACACTGTTTTCAGCCATATCAGTTACACTGTTTTCAGCCATATCAGTTACACTGTTTTCATCCATATCAGTTACACTGTTTTCAGCCATATCAGTTACACTGTTTTCAGCAAGCCTTATTTTCCAAAGCTAATGTCTGTAGTACTGCTAGAAAACCTGTGCTTACTGAGTCCAGGGGAGAAAGACAATATATAAAACCCTAAATGTAAAAAATAAATCAAATGTATGGATAATGTAACATTTCAATGCCCTGTACCTGGTGCCACTCTCCTGTCCATCTCGTTGATATGTTCCTTGACGAGGCCGGTGTTCAGGTCCATGATGAAGCGTCTGGAGGGCTCTGTTCCCTGTCTGCGCTCCTCCACTGGGACGCTCCTGGGCAGAACCAGGACCTTGCGATCCTGAAGTCTACCTCTAGGGGATGACACAACATGATCCCTAACTGGGACGCTCCAGGGCAGAACCAGGACCCTGCAATCCTGAAGCCTACCTCTAGGGGGTGCCACTACATCATCCCTCAGTGGGGCAGCATGGAGACCTGGAGGGACACAACATACAATCAGTAAATATTATAATCTAGAGCAAAAGTGGGGGAGGCATGGTCAGATTCATACATACACACACTTGAAAAAATGAACATACTCATGCACGCACACACATGCACACATGTGCATGCATGCCAGCCCACAAACACACTGCCCTTGAACTTTGACCTTGTTATGTAAGGCATGCGCTTATTTTGATCAGACAAGAACATACATAGAGAAAGAACCGCTGCACTATTGGTACAATTATTAACCACTGTGCCAGAAAAAGAATCTAACATGATAAGAATTTATTGTAACAAAGTCCAAAAGAGCAAGGAATAAGTCCAATGTTACAGTACATTGATATAGTGAAATGTAGTCATTTTGCATAAGCAGTCTATACTGTAATATTTCAGTTATTCTCAATTTGAGGAATCTCGTCTGTCAAAAAAAAAAAACATTAAAAACTTTCAGAATCTTACTTGACAAAGCCAGGAGCAACAACGTAAACGTCAACATCCTGTGAACAAGACAAGAAGCAAAGAAGAGAAAAAGTGGATGAGAGAGAATGGTGGTGTCTAAATGTACATAGTGTCTGAATGTATATACTGTATCTACCTAACTCAGACAGGTCATCTCACCTGATGGTTGTAGGGTGAACCCAGCTGTGCTCGTGCTCTGTGACTGTTCTCAATCTAAAAGTCTCACTGTCTCTCTTAGCTTTTAGTCCAAGTACCTCTGCTCAGTTCCTGTCCAGTTTACCAGTGCCTTAGCCTCTCCCTTCACTTAGATAATGTTTCGACCTTAGTGTCTATATAACATTGTGTTCTAAGTACATGAGTAGCTAGCCTACATTGACTGTGTGTATGTGTGTCTGTGTCAAATACGTTTTCCTTTTATAAATAATATATATACTGTCTATATACCATATAGCAGATGCTCAGTCTGTGTATCTTTGTGTGTGTGTATTGAGTGTGCGTAGTTGTATTTCACTTACCTGTATGATGAACAGGTGGAGGTCTGGAGACTCAGAAATTGATTTGAGGAAAGAAAAGACTCACTGGTCAATAAGTATGCAGCAGCAGCAATAAAGATGATAAGGGGCATATACTCTCTGATATTAACACAAACAGTTCAAATGGAATCCTAAGTTCAAGAACATTGTGAAACAGCAGCAATCCCATGAAAAAAAAAAGATAATTGTCAATAAGACTTTACCTTGTTTCACCGTTTTATAAACATTTTGGATTCCCGCCATATCCCAATGTTTTTTAACTTGGGATTTCATTGGAAGTCATTGTCACGTATGGCAAGGCATCCAGCTAATAAAGCGAGATAGCGCACTTGTTACCCACTCCACACTAGCGCGAATAGTATTGAATTATTTTTTAAATAAAAAACATTTGATCAAATGACTTTATTCCATTAAAACTGCCCTGTGTAAGCCACTAAAATGATAACACACATCTGGTATGCTACACCATATAGAATCTTATGAATGAATGGAAAAGGAGACTTGTGGAAGTTAATCATTCTTCCCATAATGAGTTTTGAGTAATAATTTCCCTTCCAGCTCATTTTGAGGATAAGAGTACTTTTCAAGACCACAGTAGACAATTTAAAACTAGTTTTCAAAATCATCATGCACCATGCGCTAACATTTGGTTACATTATGGAATACATGATATAATACATTTGAATACATGAAAACTATTCACTGCCCCGAAAAAGACCCGAAGAAAACTCTTGTGATTGGCCACGTAAGGTCACGTGAGAGTGCATGTCAGAATTTGTTCCAGGAAGTTGTTTTGAGATCTTTAAATAAAAAAGTAAAACCTTGCGCGTTGCCTTTGAAATAGTCCAGAGGCTAAGCTCATTTCATTGAAACGAATTAGATATATTTCAGGTTTTATTTCCAAAGTGATCGTGTAGCAGTATGGCCTCCATATGGCAGTAGCTAAGATGTTATGCAATAAACGTGACACCGACCGAGCAGCGGTGTCTGCTGGTTACGCAAAGGGCTAGATATAGCCATTTTAGCTGAATTTAGCATGAAGTTAGCTTGTTTTGTCAGTACTGTATAGCGGTCTCATACAAGGCGAAATCGAACTCTCTTCCCCGCCGTTTAAGATAGATTTTGAACGTGATCTCCAAGCAATGGCTCTGATGACATCGGCAAGAAGACTATTTCATGTTTCGTTCCGAGAAAATTCTCTACGACAAGCAGAAGCACTCATTTCAGCAACAAACACAACGTCGTGGAACTTATCATTGGCCGGTCATAGAATGGCCTGTATTCGTGTAAGGGATTTTAGCACCAACACACAACCTCTTAGGTAAGGAATCGTGTCATCTATCATGTCCCCAAACGTACTTAACTTACTAGCTATAAAGGTATCCACGCTTAGTTAGGCTACTTGCTAGCTAGTCATATTGGCAAACTTAACTAGTTCATGTTAGGAAGAATGCTAACGTTAACACACTTGTTAGTATCGCATCAAATAAGTCAAGAACTGAAGGTCAACTTCAGTAGAAAGGTAAGGTACAACTGACTGATCATTCTGGCAGATAAGCGCCATCAAACCAGGACTTTGTTCAGGATCTCTAAACAGTTGTTGGACCAGGACATTGCTGGATTGCTTGTGGGACTAGTTACTCACTGTAGAGTATGGAACGACTGTATAAATATTGTTCAACACATCCTGGTATAGATGCTAAAGCCATTGGATTTGTGTGCAGAAACCCAAAACACCTTCAAAAACAGCCTGTACATTTGCAACTGAAGTCCTGAGAGGGTGTTACCTAGTCTATGGGAGTTCCCCATTTCCCACATACAATACAAAGTCCTTGAGCATCTGTAAAGTGTTATGTTAATCCAATGTATTCCCAATCCCCAGCATGACCACAGCTACTGTCTGTTATTGCACCCTTGTGTCTGTTCCTGTGCAGAGCTGACAATAAGGTGACGGTCCACTTCACCAATCGAGATGGAGAGAAGATCTCTGTCAAAGGCTCTCCTGGAGACTCTCTCCTAGATGTCATTATTGACCAGGACCTCGATTTTGATGGGTTCGGTGAGTTGGGTTACGTTAACGTGGTTAAGTTAATTAATATGGTTGTTTATTGTAGGTTTTGCCTGCTCTCTCACTCTATGGGATGTTTTGATCTCTCTGTCTGTCTCTCTGTGTGTTTCTCTGTCTGTCTCTCAGGTGCATGTGAGGGGACACTGGCCTGTTCTACCTGTCACCTGATCTTTGAGGAAGACGTGTATAATAAACTGGGCCCCATTACTGACGAGGAGATGGATATGCTGGACCTGGCCTACGGACTCACAGACACGTGAGACACACGCACACACACGAATTGGAGGCCCATTGATTGGACGCACAAGTGAAATAACACACACACACACACACACACACACTGCCACCAGTGTAACCAGAGTGTTATGCTGCTCAGCATTGCTTTATATTGAGATTAGGAGGTAATCATTGTGAGGAACAAGAACAGAGGGATAAACACACAGTGGCACATGTTTGCCTTGTACTGTTGCTAGCCTGATTTCCAACCAATCGGAAGGGGATTTGAGTTCTGTGTTGCTGGTTTAGGCAGAGCAAGATGAGAAGGGTCACAGCCACGACCTCACTAATCATATTAGCTGAGTGTTGACTGAACCCCTTGTGACACTGGCCCACTTCACTTCTGTTGTCCCAAACGTTACCCCCTAAACACAGATCTTGAATAAGATTACCTCCTCACTCTCCAACTTCAATTATCCAATTTTGTCTAGTGGATCCATTTTGGTTAGGTCATAGCTTTATGACATTTTTAAGTATGTTTGTCATAATCTACTTTTATTTTTTCCTCTCTCTCTCTCTGCCAGGTCCCGCCTGGGTTGCCAGATCTGCCTGACCAGGTCCCTGGAAGGGATGACAGCGAGGGTGCCTGAGAGTGTGGCAGACATCCGACAGAGTGGAGACGGGTCCTCATAATGGCCACCCCAGGCCAGAGTAATAGATGTACTGAAATTTGCCCAAATCAATGCTTTATTTCAACACTAGCATGACCAAATAATGCCTAATTCTAAGTGGTATGCTGGTATAAATGTTGATATGGAAGACATTGTATTTATAGAGATTATGTGATGTTAACATTTAAATGAGTCCCATCATCACAGTTTTACATTCACTTTATACAGGGAACAATGGGAAAGTTGGCAAATAATTCTGCAGGTTCTGGAGAATAGAAGAAAGTTTAGATTGAAGTCTCTAATCAGCTCCCCCCAGTCCTTAACAGTTGTGAAGTAGTATATACTGAACAGAAATATTAATGAAACAATCTCAAAGATTTTACTGAGTTACAGTTAATGAGGAAATCTGTCAATTGAAATAAATTAGGCCCTAATCTATGGATTTCACATGACTGGGAATACAGATATGCCTCTGTTAGTTATAGATATTTTAATAGAAATGGGCCTCAGGATCTCATCACGATGTTTCTGTGCATTCAAATTGCCATCGATAAAATGCAATTGTTTTGGTTGTCTGTAGCTTATGCCTGCCCATACCATAACCCCACTGCCACCATGGGGCACTCTGTTCACAACATTGACATCAGCAAACCGCTCGACCACACGACGCCATACACATGGTCTGCGGTTGTGAGGCCGGTTGGACATTCTGCCAAATTCTCTAAAATAACGTTGGAGGCAGCTTATGTTAGAGAGATGAACATTCTATTATCTGGCAACAGACCTTCCTCCAGTCAGCCTGCCAATTGCAAGCTCCTTCAAACTTGAGACATCTGTGACGTTGTGTGATGAAACTGCACATTGTAGAGTGACCTTTTATTGTCCCCCAGCACAAGGTGCACCTGTGTAATGATCATGCTGTTTAATCAGCTTCTTGATATGCCACACCTGTCAGGTGGATAGATTATCTTGGCAAAGGAGAAATGCTCACCAACATGGATGTAAACAAATGTACTTACACAATTTGAGAGAAATATGCTTTTTGTGCATATGGAACATTTCTGGGATCTTTTCTTTCAGTTTATGAAACGTGGGACCAATATTTTACATGTTGCATTTATATTTTTGTTCTGTGTAGATGTTCTCCAGTGAATGTAAGGGGTTATGATCACTTTCATAGTCCACTACCTCCCTGGTGAGTACTTGGAAATAACACATTCAAATAGTTTTTTGTTTGTTGTGCTATTATCAATGACCAATACACGTTACCAATTGTATTGAATTCTTTAAAATAAGTACCAAGAAGTGCAGCTTGTCACCATGTAGTTTCTTAGTAAATACCAGCTGAAACAGGATTGTAAAGTCACCCATCCAGACTTCAGAATGACACCCATTAATCTGGCCAGAGGCGAGACTGGTTAGGATGCCTTATCTTGTCACTTCTATGGCCACCCTAGTCCTTGTTTTATCAAGTTGTGTAGCCTTACTGTCTTTAGTGTTGTCCTACCACTCGTGTAATCAAATATTAATTTCATATTCCACGTGATTGTAAATAGCACTCATCTGTGTCTAGTCAGAAATGCTGTATTAAAATGGACTTTCTAATTAGTCTGTTTCTCTCTGTCTGTCCCATGTCCTGTTGTTGGCTCTGAAGAGAAACCACCCTCAAGGGAATATACCATTATCCTAACATGATGTATTGCTCAACCATAGAAAATGGATCCTCCAACATGTTCTTTAATGAGAAAATGACACACAGCAGGAAGGGGTATTACTTCAGTCCTTCATACGCTTCACTCTTAATGTATACTGAAAAAATATGAACGCAACATGTGACAATTTCAAATATGTTACAGAGTTATGAGGAAATCTGTCAATTGAAATAAATTAGGCCCTAATCTATGGATTTCACATGACTGGGAATACTGATATGCCTCTGTTGGTCACAGATACATTAAAATAAATGGGCCTCGGCATCTCATTATGGTATTTCTGTGCATTCAAATAGCTGTCGATTAAAATGCAATTGTGTTTGTCTGTAGCTTATGCCTGCCCATACCATAACCCCAATGCCACCATGGGGCACTCTGTTCACAACGTTGACATCAGCAAACCCGCTCGCCCACATGACGCCATACACATGGTCTACAGTTGTGAGGCCGGTTGGATGTTCTGCCAAATTCTCTAAAACGACGGAGGCAGCTTATGGTAGAGAAGTGAACATTCTATTCTCTTGCAACAGCTCTGGTGGACCTTCCTGCAGTCAGCATGCCAATTGCACGCTCCCTCAAACTTGAGACAAAACCACTTTTTAGAGTGGCCGTTTATTTTCCCCAACACAAGGTGCACCTGTGTAATGATCATGCTGTTTATTCAGCTTCTTGATATGCCACACCTGTCAGGTGGATGGATTATCTTGGCAAAGGTGAAATGCTCACTAACAGATGTAAACACATTTTTGAGAAATAATATTTTTGTACATATTTGAAAATGTCTGGGATCTTTTATTTCAGCTCATGAAACATGGGACCAACACTTTCCATGTTGCATTTATATTTTTGTTCAGTATAGTTACTTTGGGAAGAGTCCGTTTTCAAACAATAGAACCAGAATCTGTTGATTTCGAATGCCTGCTAATCTCTTTCCAAACAGGAAACACATACAATCTACATTGGGTTGGGAAACTGGCACCCTGTGGCCCCCCTTTTGTAGACAACAAATATATATTATTTCATTTTGGGTGGGGACTCAAGTCAGGGGCTCAATGTACTGTTGAGAGTTATAATAGTAGAATACACAACGTGCAATTTAGAAATGTGGTTGTGCACTCTTATGTCAGTCACTGACAGTCACCCTGATCTACATTTTGTAGATATTATTAGCTGGATCTATGTTGGAAGTTACTGCGCTATGCTAATTGGTTGGCAACATGGCAGAATTAATTAGATAAGTTCTTACATCAGTCATTCAGAACAGCTTGGCATAAAACTGGCATTCTGGAGTCCCCAGGGTGCACCAGCCCTGCTGATTGAGGTGACAGTGGGTGATTGGCTGAACTTGAGTTCAGTAGAGTTTGGGTGTAGTTGAGTTTAATACAAACTTCAAAAGACAGTTTCCCAGGTGCTACTGGACTGAGAGAACATTACAAAGAAAACGAAACAACGGCACCATTAGTCTTACTAGCCAAGGTGGTTTGTTTTATTTTATGATCTGATTATCTTATGCATTACACATCAAACGAGTGTAGTAGCCAGTTTAATTAAGCAGCGGCGGCATCTGCCAGCGTGTACAATCTCAATACAGCGTGTACACTTTAAACATTAAAGCATCCTATGGGCACAAATTACAAAGAGAACAACACACAATTTATGGTGTAGAAAGCTTTGAAAATGCACATAACACAATTGGCAGCAATTAGTATGAAATGAATACCTTCAAATGTAGAAAATAAGCAAACAATCATACTGCATATGCTGTAAATTTACCATACAGATTATATAATTAATGTATACTTCTCAGACACAAACACAGCGATACAAACATAGGGCTCTATTCAATCCGCATCGTGGAAGTTCAACTTCACAGCGTGATGGAATTTAAAGGCAACGTTCCTGCTTTTGTGGAGACAGCATTCACGGTAAACGCTGCATAAGGTATGTCAGCTCAATCTGAAAATTACCTTTACATTTCTATCGCAGACTCAGTAACGCTTCAGCGATACAGAGTGAATAGAGAACAACATCTCACAGACATCCTGCCACATATACAGTACAGATTGAAATACAGAGTTTGAGAAATATTTTGAGGAAACACCACAGCTGTAAGCTTGAAGCACTTTGCTTTGTCATTATCAATATTGCTTCATTGGCAGTCAAGATCGTCTTTTTTATTTACAAAATACTGTCAATGCAAAATCACAGCCTCGCATACATTTTAAATATGACACGGTTTAGTAAGGAATTTTTGTTTACAAGTAAACATTTTAGTAATCTTATACTGATCATAGGCAGTTCACTGCAAGGGTCCCTGTGAATAATCTCACATGTAATCCAATCAAATAGCCTGATCCCTAAAGTACATTTGTTCACTTCTGCGATCTAAAACGACACATTACATAATCTGAAACTCCTCTTCCCTCCCTACTCCTAATACGTACATGATACATTAGTAGAATCTATAATAATATAGAAGAGTCTTATTACCAATCGATTCTGAAAAGAAAAGTGCATTGTAAATATAGGAATGTTTGTCCACAATAAGCAGAAGGTTGTTATATCTGTGATTCTCTTAAGCGCTATGTTTTGATTCTGTTCTGGTCCTAAATGACTCTACCTGTACATTCACAGCTGTATGTAGAAGCATTTAGTGTGACTGTTCACAACCAGTGATGGTCTCACACGTAGGACTCTTCAGCAAAGAGCAGTTGGTCAAAGTCCGGCTCCAGCATGGGATCACTACACCTCCTGAGCCGCTCCCTCTGCCCCTGAATCAGGGCTAGCGCCACCTGCTGACCACTATTGGGATTGCTGTGCGTATGAGACGAGAAATAGTCCCTCACGGCCTTGGTGGCAGAGGGAGACAGGCAAAACTTCGGAGCCCCGTTTTGGTCCGTGCAGGACACCTTCAACCCCAGGTCTTGGGACCCGTCCACTGACTTTGACCTCTGACCCAGTTTGGCCTCTCTGTGAAGCCTCTCCGGGTGTGAGGCCTTATCCAGAACCAGGGCTTCGCCTAGATGTGCTGCCCCAGGCTCGGAGCTCCGGCGCTGGGAACACCTGCCCCCGGAGAGACCCTCCATGCCTGGGGCTAGGGAGTGGGACTTCTGCCTGGCTAGGGACAAGCTGGGTCCACCCTGCCCAAAGAACACATGTTGGGGAGGGGTACGGCTGCCCTGGTTTGTGACGTCATATCCTGTGTTGCTCGCTGCGCAGGCCTGGCTGTGTATCTCTCTCAGCTCTTTGACAGTGAGGGGTCTGTCTGTGGGCTGGGAGCAGGGAGAGCGGCAGGAGTGGAAATGCTCCTGGGACCTCTGGCGCGATGGTGGGCTCACCGAGCCTTGACTGGATCTTCGGTCCTTGGTCACCCTGCCGCGATTCTGCAACCCTCCTGCCTTTGGGGGGCAGCTGGCCAGGCTGGACTTGGGGGGGTCCTCAAATGACTGTTTCAGCCCTCCTTTATCCTGACATGACTTGCTAGTGGGGAGAGTCTTGTTAGTGGGACCCACCTACAGAGAGAGAAAGAGAGAACTGATGAGTCTGTGTATGAAAGAGAGAGACATTCCATGAATGAACAGTACTAATAAACAACCACATGTAATGGAACTCACCACACCCCCCTCATCCTCCTGCTGCGACAGCGACAGTCTGCGGCCTCTCTTCAACCAGGTGTTGGGATGGAGCCCCCTGCAGCCCTTCAGCGTACCCCAGGAAGGGATCTCCTTCGGCGGGGAGATATTGGGACTGAGCCCCTGGCCTGGAGCCGGGGTGGGGATGGGTAGACTACGGGTTGAAGTAGGGGAAGGTATGGGGGTTAGAGGGACAGGAGGACCAGGGGAGGGAGTCAATCTTGCGGCGTTGGGTCCCACCCTGGGTTGCCAGAATGGAGCAGACTGGATGCTGGAGTGGGAGAGGAGGCTGTCCAGGGAGTCCACTGAGGAGCGTGTGGGGGTGGGGGAGGTGGGCGGCGAAGAGAGACTGGAGTAGCTCGCGTTCCGGCGTGGCGTCTGTGCACCTTGTGACCCCGAACCCTCACACACACCCTTACTGCCATTCCACTCCCCTGTGTGTGTGGGTCCGTGTGTCTGTGTCTGTCCATCCTTCTGTAAATTGTGAAACATCTCCCCACCTCCAGCCAGGTCATCGATGCTACCCAGCCTGTCTGTGTTCCCTGCCAGTTGCGCCACAAAGCTGGCCACAGAGTACCCTATGGCCGGCTCTGAGCACCTCCTCCCCCCCCTCCGAGGAGCTGGGGGGCTGGGACAGGAGGAGGGGGGCACAGCTGGGCTGAGTTTCCTGGTCCTGCCTCCGGCTGGGGTTGAGGGTTGGAGGAGGTTGCCAGATCCAGGTTGTGTGATCGTATCACGGTGGTGGTGGTTGCCAGATTTGGGGTCTGTGGTGTCGGGGTCTGTGTCCAGGTCGGGCTGCTCCTGGTCGCAGTCACTCAGGGTGAGGACCGAGTCCAGGCTGCCCTGCAGGGGCTTGGCTCTCCAGCGCCGCCGTGAGGTGTGGAGGCATGGAGACTCACTGCTGTCATCATTCAGCATGTTCTCCAGGCTGTCATAAGACGAGTCGGTCAGGTGGAAGGAAGACACGTCTGTGGAGAGAATGAGAAAGAGAGAGATAGAGGTGGACAGACAGGAAGAGGAGAAAATTAGATGGTGTGTGCTTTTGAGCAGGGGAATCTTTGCATAAGCAGAGATGTTAGTGTGTGTGTGTGTGTGTGTGTGTGTGTGTGTGTGTGTGTGTGTGTGTGTGTGTGTGTGTGTGTGTGTGTGTGTGTGTGTGTGTGTGTGTGTGTGTGTGTGAGATACCCGATTCGGCACGTTTCCGGGGTAGACCTCCAAACACAGAGGTGACATCCTCTCCGAGGACCTCCTGGCAGTGTTCTATCATATACCTCACCAGGTCACACACCTGGGGACAGGACAGGGGACAGGTCTTTAACCTGGAGGAACTACTACAGATACTGAGCTCTATGTATCTTTTTATTAGGCATTGAGTTAAACCAACAACTAGCATTTAAGACACATCGTGTTTTTCTCATGAGAAATCAGTCTCCAAGATAGAGAAGTGGGTCTATTCTTAGGAAAAAGGGCTTCACAGCTTTCTAACTGCATGAAACAGGAACGCAGGAGTGACGTGAGTGATGGGAATTTACCAGATAACCTTCTCAGAGAAAGAACAATCTATTCCGAGTGGGTTGGACATTCCGTTGATATGGTGATGAACTGACACAAATGCAGCACCAAAATGGCTCTGATGGTTACATTGATGTCGCTCTGTCTGTATTTTCAGTCTCGGCACGTGAGATAAGCTTCTAGGGGCTATTGAACTGGCTATGGAACACATGAACTTACTTGTAACCTAAGACTTTGTTGCATAAATACATTTTTGCTATGTTAGCAGAGCCGTCAGACAAATCTGTTAGCCATAGAATTAGAATTAACTGCTACACTATTAGAGAAAAAACAACACCCATTGTGAGGGAAGGAGTTGTGTGTGTGTGTGTGTGTGTGTGTGTGTGTGTGTGTGTGTGTGTGTGTGTGTGTGTGTGTGTGTGTGTGTGTGTGTGTGTGTGTGTGTGCACCGCAAGACGAGTGTGAGAACAGTGCTGACCCTGCAGGCTGAAGGAAAAGCGTTGCATATTTCCTAGCGAGCCCATTATGTTTCCAGCTACCTTCTCATTACTGTTGAGTTCCCAGCTACATGTTAACTGTTACTCTACTGTGGTTTTCCAGTGTTTGAGTGACCATTCACTAGGTTACAGGATAAAGGCTTAAGTGGAGCCTAGCCTAGATAAAGGTTAGAGGTCAAGGGAAAGTGCTTATGTGGATTACCCCTCCAGTCGTCCCCTCACCTTCTTGGCGCCCTCCCCCTCCGCCTCGGGGCTGCTGGGGCCCGGAGCCCAGAGCATGCTGGGAGCAATGCACACAGACAGGTTGAAGGCATTCATCTGGTTGTCATGGGCGTTTTCCTGGATACCGTGCAGCACGGCGACCACGTGGCGTAGCAACAGGGCGTTCTCTTTGGGCAGTAGACCAATCAGCCTGCAGTGAAGTAGGGTCACAGATGGGTCAAAGGTTATTATTGGTTATCAAAATGTGTATTATTTACAGTATGAACAGGGTCTGGAGTTTTCCCTGACAGGAAAAACTCCAGACGCTGGTTTGTTTATTTATTTGTTTATTTGGATCCTTATTAGCTTTTGTAGAAGCAGCAGCAACTCTTCCTGGGACTACAACACATGACAAAAAACACAACACATGACTCGTAACAAAACACTGATAGACAAGGACAGTCACACACATTTAAAACACAACACAATACAAATAATACAACTTGATTAGATTTGTGTAGGTACAAGCTGCCCCTAATGACTGATACGTGGTCAGATGTTTCTCATTAGCCTGATGGTTATGATTAGGAGTCAAGTAACGTGGTAATCTGATCCTAGATCTGTCTTAAAGGGCTACCTCTGAACATGGACTCTGCTTTCCAGCACAGAAATGAATGATAACATAACAGTTCACACACTCTCTCTTTCTCTCTTTCTCTCTTTCTCTCTTTCACTCACTCACTCACTCACTCACTCACTCACTCACTCACTCACTCACTCACTCACTCACTCACTCACTCACTCACTCACTCACTCACGCGGCTCCCTTGTGACTGGGTGGAACGAATCGATAACAAATAGTTGAATGCCCAGGAGGAATATTCAGTTTGCCCAATATTTTCCTACTTTAAAGTGTTCTACAGTCATGCTGAGGCTGTCCCTAACCCTGTGCTCTGCCTGTTTAGAGGAGCTAGCTGAAAAGCTCTGTGAACCATTGAGACAAAACTCTCTATGATTAGAACACTGAGCTGAGGGAAGCAGTGGATCCTGGCACTCTTAAAACCCTATAGAGGAGTTTCCCTTTCATAACTAAATCACCTCGTTCATTACTCAGCCTATTACTGGGCGAGTAGGCTACTGCTGATACAGGTGAGGATGGAAAGTGTCTGTCTACCTCGTTATATCCTGTGCCTGCTCCTCCTCCTCTGCCTCCTCCGATTCTGCTTCCTCCATCACATCCATCCACTGTTCATAGAGGTCGGAACACAGCAGACTGCCCGGAATGTTCCTCAGGAAGTCCTGAATGTCGAGACAGAGACCAGAGTCACTAGACTGACACAATTTATAGTGGAAAAAATATACAACAGTAAAATGTCATTGAAGTTCATTTTGAGGTGAAGTTTTAGATGTAACTGTTAACGTCTTCAGACTCACTCAGTGGATCTCAACCAGATTATGAGCTACAGATTCAATTGGACAACCTTATCTCTGTTTAGCTATAGTTTTTGGCACAGCCTGTGCTGCATTGCAACGGGCTCGTATGTGTCACCCATAGAGATATGAGTCGATAATTGGATTGACAACAACAACACACCACAAGGGCACAGGTGTAATGTAACACTTGGCAAGCAAGGACAATGTCCTTCCCTGACATTAGTCATTCACAAGGCTCAAAGGTCGACTTTGGGCACGAAAAACAGTCCAACTCCGCCTCTTTCTCAATTTTCAAACAGAAAATGGAGTGTGCCGTTGGTGGTCCATCGACGTGTCATTCTGGTCATGCTCGCCATGACTGACGTAGCTCGTTCGTTAGCTAAATGGAGCCGCTGTAGCTAGCCAGTAACTCCCCCTGTATGTGTTGATGTCATTTCACAGGTCGGAAGCTCTAGAGATCGGTAAGAAATTGCACTTCTGCAGCCATTTTAAAGCATTAAATGACCTGGTTTGATGGTGCATTGATCAGTTATATAGTTTAAGGTGGTTATTTGAGTGTTTTTTTGCCCCAACCTCAATACTACAGCATCAATCTGACAGCCGCATGTTTCTTTACAGCTTCATCTGCCACGGTCCTACAAGGTGACCAGGTCTACTAAGCACAAAGGTTAAACCTGTTTTTCCTCAGGTGATGAAAGTACATTTGGTTCCACTTCACTTGAACCCTCCGCCTGCCATAAGGCCTACATAACACATCACAACATTGGTATAATTGATGTAATTCTGCCACAGACTTCAGAGTTGTCTAGCGTGTTTTAGAGAGTGGACCTTAAACACAGCAGCGATGATGAAGACGTGCTCCCGTGACAGCGGGACATCCTGAGCCCCAGAGTCCAGTCTGTCCCTGAGTTCACGACACGCCCTCGCCCCCGCTGACCGTCGGAATATCCCCCGCGTGAACGGACCCTCGTTGTACAGAAACACCAGCATGTCCTAGTGACAGAGAGAGAGACAGAGAGAGTGACAGAGAGAGAGACAGAGAGAGTGACAGAGACAGAGAGAGAGAGAGAGAGAGACAGAGAGAGTGACAGAGAGAGAGACAGAGAGAATGACAGAGAGAGTGACAGAGACAGAGAGAGTGACAGAGACAGAGACAGAGAGACAGAGAGACAGAGAGTGACAGAGAGACAGAGAGAGAGACAGAGACAGAGAGAGAGAGAGACAGAGAGAGAGACAGAGAGAGTGACAGAGAGAGAGACAGAGAGAGAGACAGAGAGAGTGACAGAGACAGAGACAGAGAGAGAGAGAGAGACAGAGAGCGTGACAGAGAGAGAGACAGAGAGAGTGACAAAGAGAGAGACAGAGAGAGTGACAGAGACAGAGAGAGAGAGAGAGTGACAGAGAGAGAGAGAGAGAGAGAGAGAGAGAGAGAGAGAGAGAGAGTGACAGAGAGAGACAGAGAGAGTGACAGAGAGAGAGACAGAGAGAGTGACAGAGAGAGTGACAGAGAGAGTGACAGAGACAGAGAGAGAGAGACAGAGAGAGAGACAGAGAGAGTGACAGAGAGAGAGACAGAGAGAGTGACAGAGAGAGAGACAGAGAGAGAGACAGAGAGAGTGACAGGGAGAGTGACAGAGAGAGAGAGAGAGAGAGAGAGAGAGACAGAGAGAGACAGAGAGAGAGACAGAGAGAGTGACAGAGAGAGAGACAGAGAGACAGAGAGAGACAGAGAGAGTGACAGAGAGAGAGACAGAGAGACAGAGAGAGAGACAGAGAGAGTGACAGAGAGAGAGAGAGAGAGAGAGAGAGAGAGAGAGAGAGAGAGAGAGAGACAGAGAGAGAGACAGAGAGAGAGAGAGAGAGACAGAGAGAGAGACAGAGAGAGAGACAGAGAGAGTGTCAGAGAGAGAGACAGAGGTTGCAGATGAGATTGATACATTTTCAACCGACTTCCTCAAATCACTGTGATGATGTCATTCTGAAGTCACTGTGACATCATCGCCTCACTCACCATGACGGGCTTGGGCAGGGAGTTGTCCCAACAGATGGTGCTCAGCGATTGGCCAAACAGGTAGCCGGGGGCAGGGGAGGAGAGGTTTGTAGAGGAACTGTGGAGGTTAGGATTGGAGCCTTTCCAGAAAGCCCAGTTGATGAGAGAACGCCTTCGCTTGAAGGGCTTCTGAGCTGGGTCTACTGGAGAGAGATGTCAGGTCAGACAGGACGTGGTCACAACAGAGAGATCAAATCATTTGCAGTGCGACACAGGAGAGAGGAAAGAAAGGGAATCAATAGAGTAACAAGAGAAAGCGTGACAGCAAAAACGAGCCAATCTTGGACCATCAGTAACAGACCAGTAATAGACCATTAATAAACCTTTTATAGACTAGTATTAGTACATTAAGCACCTCCTCAGTCCTCACCAATCACATGCGTTGTTGTTGTTGAGCTGCATCGGGTCTTTAGGATGAACTGGCACTGTTTGTCCACCTGTACCTGGTCGCGGTGCATCGCCCTCTGTCTGTCTGGAGGTGGAACTGTGTCCCTGCGGCCCGGATGGGCCAGGGGCTCCCGCATATGACTCATCTGGATACTGAAAGGGAACTCATGACCTGGGAGAGGGTTAGGGCATAAAGGTCAGAGGTCAGGGGTTCCAGTAGGATTTAGTTCCAGGCTAGTTCCAGGCAAGACCTTAGTTAGAATCTCACCAATGAGAGGGTAAGGGGCGTTGTCCCTCTTGGAGCTTACCCACAGCTGGTAGTCCTTCACACAGCTCTATGGAACACAGACAAAGATATTCTAAGAACCAAGATAAAAACACTAAAAAAACTACATTAGTCAAGATAACAACAACACAAGACACAAAAAAAACAGTATCTCTCTATACACACCGTGACACCAAACTGTTGAAGAGCGAGTCGGACAACCTCATTGGCTGAATCAGAGTTACTGACACCCAAGGTCTTACTGACGACCTGAGCACAACTCCCGATGCCTTTCCCAAACACCTTCAGTGGAATGGTTTTAGGATCATCCTTTTCCTTCTCCTCTTTTAATCGACTAGAAAAACAGGAAAGTTAGGATCCAGCCCACAGGGAGAACACATACTGGACACGCGTCAACATACGTTTACAGTAGAAGAAACCATGAAGGCTTGTCTGTTGCTCACCTTTTGAACATGGAGAGCCATCTCTCCTTCTGGACCTCAGAGCTGGTAAAGATAAACCATGAAGCCTTGTCTGTTGCTCACCTTTTGAACATGGAGAGCCATCTCTCCTTCTGGACCTCAGAGCTGGTAAAGATAAACCATGAAGCCTTGTCTGTTGCTCACCTTTTGAACATGGAGAGCCATCTCTCCTTCTGGACCTCAGAGCTGGTAAAGATAAACCATGAAGCCTTGTCTGTTGCTCACCTTTTGAACATGGAGAGCCATCTCTCCTTCTGGACCTCAGAGCTGGTAAAGATAAACCATGAAGGCTTGTCTGTTGCTCACCTTTTGAACATGGAGAGCCATCTCTCCTTCTGGACCTCAGAGCTGGTAAAGATAAACCATGAAGGCTTGTCTGTTGCTCACCTTTTGAGCATGGAGAGCCATCTCTCCTTCTGGACCTCAGAGCTGGTAAAGATAAACCATGAAGGCTTGTCTGTTGCTCACCTTTTGAGCATGGAGAGCCATCTCTCCTTCTGGACCTCAGAGCTGGTAAAGATAAACCATGAAGCCTTGTCTGTTGCTCACCTTTTGAACATGGAGAGCCATCTCTCCTTCTGGACCTCAGAGCTGGTAAAGATAAACCATGAAGCCTTGTCTGTTGCTCACCTTTTGAACATGGAGAGCCATCTCTCCTTCTGGACCTCAGAGCTGGTAAAGATAAACCATGAAGGCTTGTCTGTTGCTCACCTTTTGAGCATGGAGAGCCATCTCTCCTTCTGGACCTCAGAGCTGGTAAAGATAAACCATGAAGGCTTGTCTGTTGCTCACCTTTTGAACATGGAGAGCCATCTCTCCTTCTGGACCTCAGAGCTGGTAAAGATAAACCATGAAGCCTTGTCTGTTGCTCACCTTTTGAGCATGGAGAGCCATCTCTCCTTCTGGACCTCAGAGCTGGTAAAGATAAACCATGAAGGCTTGTCTGTTGCTCACCTTTTGAGCATGGAGAGCCATCTCTCCTTCTGGACCTCAGAGCTGGTAAAGATAAACCATGAAGGCTTGTCTGTTGCTCACCTTTTGAACATGGAGAGCCATCTCTCCTTCTGGACCTCAGAGCTGGTAAAGATAAACCATGAAGGCTTGTCTGTTGCTCACCTTTTGAACATGGAGAGCCATCTCTCCTTCTGGACCTCAGAGCTGGTAAAGATAAACCATGAAGGCTTGTCTGTTGCTCACCTTTTGAGCATGGAGAGCCATCTCTCCTTCTGGACCTCAGAGCTGGTAAAGATAAACCATGAAGCCTTGTCTGTTGCTCACCTTTTGAGCATGGAGAGCCATCTCTCCTTCTGGACCTCAGAGCTGGTAAAGATAAACCATGAAGCCTTGTCTGTTGCTCACCTTTTGAACATGGAGAGCCATCTCTCCTTCTGGACCTCAGAGCTGGTAAAGATAAACCATGAAGCCTTGTCTGTTGCTCACCTTTTGAACATGGAGAGCCATCTCTCCTTCTGGACCTCAGAGCTGATAAAGATAAACCATGAAGGCTTGTCTGTTGCTCACCTTTTGAGCATGGAGAGCCATCTCTCCTTCTGGACCTCAGAGCTGGTAAAGATAAACCATGAAGCCTTGTCTGTTGCTCACCTTTTGAACATGGAGAGCCATCTCTCCTTCTGGACCTCAGAGCTGGTAAAGATAAACCATGAAGGCTTGTCTGTTGCTCACCTTTTGAACATGGAGAGCCATCTCTCCTTCTGGACCTCAGAGCTGGTAAAGATAAACCATGAAGGCTTGTCTGTTGCTCACCTTTTGAACATGGAGAGCCATCTCTCCTTCTGGACCTCAGAGCTGGTAAAGATAAACCATAAATGTCAAAACAACAACACGAGCAACCCAAACATGTCAAATAAGAACCTAAACACTTTCTACATCAACTTATAGAACCACCTGTAAAAATGTACCAGGTTGAAATATATACAACCTATAACGGTCATAATGTTTATCGGAGGAGGCTGGTGGGAGGAGCTACAGGAGGACAGACTCATTGTAATGGCTGGAATGGAGTAAATGGAACGGTATCAAACATGTCAAGCATATGGAAACCACATGCTTGACTCAGTTCCATTAATTACATTACAATGAGCCCATCCTCCAATAGCTCCTCCCACCAGCCTCCCTGCTGTGTATATATAAGCAATGCTTCACTGCTCAGAAATACGCAGTGCAGAGTGCAGACCCAGAATGTCTGTTGTGTACCTGAAGGTGACCACACAGTTGCAGGTGGGCCAGCCCATGACGAAGCTCCTCTCTGGGTTGGTGCTGCCCTCACATACGTCCTCCATACACTGGGCTGTCCACATCTCACCCACACACACCTGGGCCTTCAGCTTGAAGTGTGTGGGAGACCTGAGGATGACAAACAACAGATGTCAGAGACACACACACACACACACTCATTTTCATTCACTGCCCTTCTGTCATCCTCCTCATCTTTCTCTCTCTTTACCCCCTCTATCTCCCACCTTCCTCCTCCCTCTCTCGCTCTTACTTGGACTTGGCGATGATGAAGATGTCGGTGAAGAGGAAGAGGTCTCTGTCCTGAGTCTGCAGCCCTGTCTTCAGCGTGACGTGGTCGTGCAGGAGGAACACCCTATTAGGACACAGGAACGACTGGACCAATGGGCACGTCTCTGGACACACAGGAACCAGGAAGCTCTCTCTGGGGAGAAAATATCAGGTATACATCCAATCTAAATCTGGGTAGAAAATATACATCCAATCTAAATCTGGGTAGAAAATATACATATACATCCAATCTAAACACAGTTTTCCAAAATAAATAAATATATTATTTCGTAACCAAATTATACAACCGAAACAATGTTAAAAAAAGGTCAAAAATGTATGCAGGAACTTTAGTTCAGGGAATCAACATTATGGGGTATGTGGTTGAACTGTTGGATTAAATGGAATGTGACCCTGCTGTGAAAGGGGTCAGTTAGGTTAGTAGTCACCAGGGCGGATGAACACACCTCCAGTATGTCTTTAATATGGTTATTCACTGCCCTGGACAGAGGGTCAAAGCCAGGGATATTAATAGATCCCAGATCCTGATTGGGATGGATTAGCTATCTGAGAGGATTAGCGATGCCTGAGAGGAGAACCACTCTAGGACTAGGAGCTTGGTGTGTGTGTGTGTGTGTGTGTGTGTGTGTGTGTGTGTGTGTGTGTGTGTGTGTGTGTGTGTGTGTGTGTGTGTGTGTGTGTGTGTGTGTGTGTGTGTGTGTGTGTGTGTGTGTGTGTGTGTGTGTGTATAACAACAACTGGAGATCAATGTGAACCATTCATTTCACAACTGCCTTGACATATAGCATGTGAACACACACACAAACAGATGGAAAAACTCTATTCCTCTCTTAGTAATGAAGTCGTTCCACTCCTTCCTGTTAAGCGTATGTAGTGTGGTGCAGATTATGAGATCACCCCTCAGAGTATTTGGAAGACGTAGGTGCAACTCTCACTCAATTAAAAACTTGGTCCAGCTCCTTCCACTCCTCTCAATCACAGCTCAGAGTCCCAGGGGTCGTCTAAGCAGTAATGACCCTGTCACACATCCAGGCTGGGAGGAGGATGTCTGGTCTGTCTCGCTGTTTGGGTCAGTCCCTTCAGACAGCTAACTCAGACTGATAACACACTCTTAGAAAAAAAGGCTGTTATCTAGAACCTAAAAGACTGTACCCATTGGAGAACCCTTTGAAGAACCCTTTTTGGTTCCAGGTGAAACCCTTTCTACAGAGGGTTCTCCTATGGGGAGAGCCTAAGAAACTGTTTTTATTTTTTTAAAGAGTGCACTGCTGTCTCCTTCATTTTGACCAGGGTACTCACGTACACACACACTTACAAAAACACACATGCACACACATAGACACTCACTCGCACGCACACACAAACTCACACAGACTGTCTCCTCATGTTCAGCCAGTGTGACCCTTGACCTCTCTAATCTATGATTATCACAACCCATGGCCACTTCTCTAGCCAAGAGAGAACCATAGAAATAGAATGGAAACTGTTGACTTAGAGCTCTACCTTGAGAGCTGAATCCTAACTGGAAAACCCACTTAACTCAAGCTCCGAGTGTGATATTGATGGGAGATTTGCAGGAAACGTTGAGTTGTGTCATTTTTGTTGAGCTATGATTTGACCTTTACACCTAGTTTATGTGAAATGTCCCTGGTCCCACAACATACCTGGAGAAAGTTCTGGATCTGGTCAGGGCTTTGTTGATGACCAAAGAGGGAGCGGACTGTCGACGATGGCTCAGAGACTTCATCCTCTGTGGAGGAGAGAGAGAGGGGTATGATAGGGGTGGAGATGGAGGGAAACAGAGAGAGAGAGGAGAGAGAGAGAGAGAGGTATGATAGGGGTGGAGATGGAGGGAAACATAGAGAGAGAGGAGAGAGAGGGGTATGATAGGGGTGGAGATGGAGGGAAACAGAGAGAGAGAGAGGAGAGAGAGAGAGAGAGGTATGATAGGGTGGAGATGGAGGGGAACAGAGAGAGAGAGAGGAGAGAGAGAGAGAGGTATGATAGGGGTGGAGATGGAGGGGAACAGAGAGAGAGAGAGGAGAGAGACAGAGAGGTATGATAGGGGTGGAGATGGAGTGAAACAGAGAGAGAGATAGGAGAGAGACAGAGGGGTATGATAGGGGTGGAGATGAAGGGAAACAGAGAGAGAGAGAGGAGAGAGAGAGAG